>NC_022012.1:94936962-94938752 GCF_000317375.1 Microtus ochrogaster | reverse complement strand
TGTGTGTGTATTTTGTAAAAGCAGGTTCACATGGAGACCAGAGGACAACCTTGAGAGTTGGTCTTTAGGGGCTGTCCACTGAAGATTTTGGAGACAGGGTCTCCCATTGACCTGGGCCTGTTTTCACCTCTCCAGTGCTGGGGCTATAAATACATGCCAACACCAACAGAGAAGAACCTAGGACAGATGTTGTCTTCCATGTTTGTGCGGGCATCGAAAGCGCTCTGTGAGCTTCTGACAGCATTGGTTGGTGAGGAAAGGAACTTATTGGGGTTCTTTACCTGCAGTTATGGGGCTTCCTGATCTTTGGCCCTTCCCCTCCTATCAATCTAGTTTGAAATATGTGTCCAATCCTGAAGGCTCCTTTGTTCTATCCCTTTTAACCACTGTAAAAGAGGAAGTATTTGTTTAGGAGGCCCCTGGAGCTGAGGGATCGTCCTCCTGGGCCAGCTGCACTGACAACTGTTCAGGGGATCACTGTGTGTCTGTCTAGCAATACTTTTAAAAAATATTCTTTCAATAATTTTTAAAAACGCTCCTTTATGATATCATTATCTGCTAGATATGGTGGTGCACACTTTTAATCCAATTAACAGTTATATTTCTGTAAGTTAGAGGTCAACCAGGGCCACATAGTGAGGCACTGTCTAGAGGCAGAACACAATACAACCCAACACAGGGAAGAATGGACTCAGAGGGTTTGGAGGATGCATTGTTTGTTTTTTAAACTATGGTATGCTGGCTAATTTTATTTTATATAAGCTAAAGTCATCTGAGAGGAGAAACCTCAATTGAGAAAAGGCCTCCATAAGATCCAGCAGTAGAGAAGCCTGTATTAACGATTGATAGGGAGGCCCAGCCCATTGTGGGTGGTGCCACCTTTGGGCTGGTGGTTCTGGGTTCTATAAGAAAGCAGGCTGAGCAAGCCATGAGGAGCAAGCAGTATGCAGCTCCCCTCCATGGTCTCTGCATCAGCTCCTGACTATTTGAGTTCCTGTCCTGACTTCCTTCAATGATAAATAGTGATGTGGAAGTGTAAGTAAAAGAAACCGTTTCCTCCCAAAGTTGCTTTTGGTCACAGTGCTTTTCACCACAGCAATAGAAACCCTAATTAAGGCACAGTATCTCTCTATGGAGCTCACTGTGTAGACCAGGCTGGCCTTGGGCTCAGAGATCTGCCTGCTTCTGCCTCCCTAGTGCTAAGATTAAGGGAGTGTACACCACGCCCAGAGGTCTTTTTACTCAGAACACCATTCTATATCTTTCAAAAACATTTATTCACTTTAATGCTAATGTGTTCATGTGGCACAGGAAGCAAGTAGGCGACAGGACCGAGGACAGCTTGCAGAACCAGTTCTCTCCTGCCATGTGGGCCCCAGGGATGGAACTCACATTGTCAGCAAACGTATTTACCCACTGAGTCTCCTCACAGGCCCTTTATTAGCTATTTGATGCAGGTATTTTCTTTTCTTTTCTGTTTTTGTTTAGCAAGTACATATTAATATTAGTCATTTATAACCAGCATTAAAGAAATCACAAATAGACATGGGAGCAGATATTAAATAAATCACAAACCAGCACGAAGCATGCACTGGGGTGAGTTAGTTGTGCATGCACTGGGGTGAGTTAGTTGTGCATGCGCTGGGGTGAGTTAGTTGTGCATACGCTGGGGTGAGTTAGTTGTGTATGCACTAGGGTGAGTTAGTTGTGTATGCACTGGGGTGAGTGAGTTGTGCATGTGCTGGGGTGAGTGAGTTGTGCATGCACTGGGGTGAGTGAGTTGTGCATGC
>NC_022012.1:94933728-94936737 GCF_000317375.1 Microtus ochrogaster | reverse complement strand
CTGGGGTGAGTGAGTTGTGCATGCGCTGGGGTGAGTTAGTTGTACATGCACTGTGGTGAGTCATGCAGCATAAAGAGAAGAGATGCTGTGGTGGGTATATTAGGGTTCTGACATAGACGGGGAGGTCACGTGGGCAGCAGGTGGTGGGAAGGGGACTTGCAGCGGTCTGGGGGCAGGATGCATGAGCCCCCCCCCCCGGCAGGCTTCAGGCCGAGCAGAACCCAAGAGGGCTAAGCATACTTGATTTATCTTAGGGATGGAGCCCCAAGGACAGAAAGATTTATTTTATCATCCAGGTGATGAGGCTGTTGGTGAGGCTGGTGCCCAGGTTATGGCAAGAAGGTCTCTACCGTTGTGAACCATCAGGACATCTTTAACCCTCAACTTCTCCTCTCCTTCCTACTCCTCAGCTTGTTCTCCTCTCCCTCCTTTCTCCCTCTTCAGTTTCCAGGTAGGCTCTGGCTATGTAGTCCAGGCTGGCCTTCAACTTGTAATCTTTCTGCTCCGGTGCAGATATTTTCTGTTCCCCTGGATTTTGAACCAAATGGAGGTTATTATGTGCCAAACAAACAGGAACCTACAGTGTGTACGGATGGAACGGAGGTTATTATGTGCCAAACAAACAGGAACCTATGGTGTGTACGGATGGACTATTCCTAGGCATTATGTACCGAGAGGAGGGATGAAGTTTTCCTCTTCTGATGTCAGGAAACCCAGGAACTGTCTGCAGTGTCCACCTGCCATGTCTCTGGTAAACACCTTCAAGGGTAACCTGTGCATCTCTGTTGGGCAAGATGCGAGTTCTCTTCAGAGGCTGCACACCATGGCAAGCTCAAACTCCTGCAATCTATAAATAACTACAGATTTAAAAGTCATGTTCATTTGCCAGAATAGGAATGAACAAACCAGTTCATTTGTGGGGTTTTAATCCCCGAGGTCCACACACTTTGTTGAGGACCAGATTTCCAAACTGTTTTGTTTGCTTTGATACACAAGCTGTGGTATCCTGTGATCTGTTCAAATACCCGTGGGTGCTGAATGGAACTGGGCAGTGGGGGTGGGTATCCTAGGGACGCTCTCAGAGAGACGCTAACGGAAGGGAACACAGCCAGAATCTAAAGGTGACCTTCGCTGAAAGGACAGCATTCCAGGCAGTAAAGAATCTCAAAGCCGCCTGGGGTGGGGCAGAGAAATTGCCTTTAAAAGTCTCCCCCTTCCTTCTCTCGCCCGGTACTAGAATCTGAAGATGTCTTGCTCTAAATGGGGCGGGAATAGCAGGTGAAGCAGGCAGACCTCACTGCAGATTTCTGACTCAAATACTTCGCGGCAGGTGTCTGATCTCCTCTGTTTTCTTTGCTGCAAGCACACAAAGCGCCCAGTAGAATCACAGACACAAAGGCTGACAGTAAACAGAATCAAGGAGGCTCATATCAGAGGTCAGGAAATGTGGCTTCTATTCAACGTGTTTGCCGCCTTGTGACCCCAATCTATTTTTCTACAATGCGGGTAGACTGTGGAGTGGAACCCACGCTAGCAGCTGGGGAGAAGACTCAGCACCCAGTGCACAAACTGGAGGGCCTGGGTTTGACCCTTGAGACCCGGAAGCTCCCAGACGCTGGGGTGCGGCGATACTCGCTTTCGACACAGCTCTGGGAAGACAGGGACATGAGGGTCCCTGGGGCTCACTAGTCCCATTTGTGAACTCAGTTCAGGGAGAGATCCTGTCTTGAAAAACAAGGTGGGGACTTCTGAGAAAGGATGGCTTGGCAACGACTGGCCACTGGCTATCCCCAGAACAGCCATGACACATGTTCCTTTTCCTCCACAGTTCAGGACAATCAGCTACACCGTAGTACAGATTTGTTCAGGGCTTACCTCTGGTTTTTATAACTGAGGTAAAGAGGGCAGGTCAACAGAACGGCTGGAGAGAGCCTGAGGTGTGAAGGGAAGAGGAAGCTGAGCGCCCTTGCCCGAGGACTTACCTGGCTCCCACAACCTCTGCTGTGTGTAACTGGGGCTTTTTATTTGGGAAACTGTTCTCAAGATGGAGACAGGGTCTCACTGTGTAGCCCTGACTAGCCTGGAACTAACAGAGATCCACCTGCCTGCCTCCCATGTCCAGGGTTCCCTTTGCTACCATCCTTGAGCTGAGAGAATTTGTCACAGGAGCATCTGTGTCCCAATAGAGTCCCATAGCAGAGGCCCTTCATAGAGCGGGGTGCCTAACAAGCTTAGAAATGTACCAGATATACCCACCACTAAAACCCATGACCAAGAGTCATCTTAAACAAGTGGTATGAGGTATTATTGAAGAGTCCACTGTGCTGCCAGCTTTACATGCCTTCCTGGTTCCCCCACTGCCGGGCATTGGGGATGCTTACTGGCTACAGGCTGTGGGAGGCTGGGCGGGGCTACCCCTCTACCCTTTGTCCACTAGAGCCTCCACAAATGGCTGAATTCACAGCAGAAGAAACACCCAGGGACAACCTACGGTTTGCAAGTTGCCTGGACAGAACACAGACTCCCCCTGGCCTCTCGGAACCTTGGTACTGACTGAAAAATAGGACACAGGGAGAGAGTACTGAAGCGCAGTTCAGAAAGAAGGTCGTCCAGGAATTGCCTGTTTGCTGTCTGAGTCCCAGAGTGGCCCTTGATCACTAGGGCTTCTCATTCTCTCTTCCTGAGGGTATTTTCTGTGTGACTTAGAATAAAGATTGGACTATGTAGATGTTACCATGGCAACTGGTGTTTTAAATAAAAATAGTGCTACACCCCCGGTAGCCTGTCAGTGTGAAATGTGCCTATCGGCATGAAGGGCTGGAGCATCTTATTTCTCCAGCTCCCGGCATCCATCCTCTGCACCACTTCAGGCCTAGAGGGCAAGACAGGCTGCTGCTCTGATGGCTGGGCCCCCCGGGAAGAAAGTGGGCGCTGGGCACCTGCAGACCCTCCTAAGCCAGCCGGGGCCCCTGTCTTTGCAGGAGGGTGTTGTATCCTGCTTTCTGGAGG
>NC_022012.1:94920474-94932742 GCF_000317375.1 Microtus ochrogaster | reverse complement strand
ACAGGGTTTCTCTGTAGCTTTGGAGCCTGTCCTGGAACTCACTCTGTAGACCAGGCTGGTCTCAAACTCACAGAGATCCGCCTGCCTCTGCCTCCCGAGTCCTGGGATTAAAGGCGTGGGCCACCATCGCCCGGTCTTCACTCTTTTTTTTTTTTGGTGCTTTTTATTTCTTTTTTTATTCAGTTAGTAAAGGTCATTTTGTAAGGGCAGCTGTGTGGACAAGCAGAGGACAGTCTTGCCCATGGCCAGGCTGTTTAGGTGTTCCCTGGGGCAAGAGAGCAGCTATCCCTGTCATTAGGTGCAGCTCCTTTCTGAGGCATTCATGCTGCACTTCCAGCCTGACTTCTTGAACAATCAAAACAAAAATTCCTGAAAACCCACGAAATCCAGGGGCAGAGAGCCAAGGGGCTAGAGCCTATGGCTTTAGAGGTGAGTAACTACTTAAGAGGGTGTGGGCCCCAGGACCACGGCACCTGCCAGGGGCCTCCCTGCTAAGCTGCAACAAGCCGACTCCACACAGATCAGACCACTGTGCTGGGAAGAGGAGCCTGATCTGAAAGTCTCTGAAACAACCTCCACAGGTGACAGTCGGCCCCAGTCCTGTGAGGGCCGATTGGTGTCCTCAAGTCAGCTGGCCTCTGTCGTCACGGCAACTGGGGAAGGGCTGTGCTGGGGGGGGGCAACCCAAACAGATGTTTTCTGTTTTCTGTAGGTGCTAAAGCTTGGCTTGGGATGCTTGAAACGCTGTCACTTAGGAGGCAGAGGCAGGTGAATCATGAGTTCAGTATTATAAAATGAACAAAAGACCAGTCTAAAACAGCATCTTTATGCACAATTCCAACTACACAGCAACTCTGGGAAAGAACAAGGCAGTGAAGGAGCGGATGATAGGTGTGTTTGTGTGTGTGGTGGGTAAAGGTGGAAATCTCCAGGGCCACTGCCACTCCTGATCCTGACACACAGAAGAGCGCCCAGCATAGAGTGAATCTTGACGTGAGCCATCACTTTGGGTGATAATGATGTGTCTGTGCAGGCTCTTCAGCTATAGTGAATGTGTCACCCTGGTCGGGGAATCTCCATAATAGTGAAGGTGTGATAAATTTCTTCACCTTTCACCCAGTTTTGCCGTCAGCATCAAACTTCTCTAAAAAGCCCCACTAAAAACAACAACACCGTGGCAAAACAAAACAGGTGGGAGGGCCAGTGGGATGGCCTGCTGGGAAAGGAGTTTGCCACCAGGCCTGGCAACTCAAGTTCAATCCTGGGACCCACATGGTGAAGGAGAGAACCGACTTCTAGGGGTCGTTCTCTGACTTCACTCCACAAATAAATAAATAAAACACAACAGGAAAAAGCAACAAACCAGACCAGGAAACTCCACAACTCTCTCCTATCTGGATCCTTCAAAGTAGACTCTGAGACCTCTGTTTGAGAGAACTTTCCAGGAATCACAAGCCTGGGGTAAGCAAGAGAAGGAGGGAGGAGCCTTTCAGGGGCATCATTGGTAATGGGGCTGCATCTGCAGGAGCATGTGGGTGACTGCCACTTCCTTCCCTCCGCCTCGGTGGAAGGCAGCTGGGGTTTCTAGGAGGAGGGGTGGCAGAGGGAGGCATTAGCTCCCAGGCATTTCCCTACTGACGGGGCCTGCACCCCAGCTGCTCTGGCTCTGGGGTACAGGCATGGGGCTTAGGAAGGTGGTGGTGGTACTGAGGCAGTGTCTTGGGAACTCAGAGGTGGCCGGTATGACAGCAGGGTGTCTATTGCCCCTGCCACATGTGTATTTGAGATTTATGGGAAGAGTCTGACTTCAGTTTCAGGGTGTATGGCATGACTCAGGTTTCAGGAGAAGTGGCAGCCATGGGCACCCGATGGCCTAGAGCTTTCACAACACAACCCACCCATAGGTTGGCTAAAGCAGCAGGTATTTCTTAGGTGCTTCTTCATTTGCAACCCAGAGGTTCCAGATTAGGGTGCTTGCTCCTCCTCTCCCCTGTCACCCCAGCTTGCAGACTGACACACCTGCTGTGCCCTCATAAGGCTTTTACTCGAGTCTCTATGAGAATACTGGTTGTATTAGATTAAGGCCTACCCTTATGACCTAAGTTAGTATTAATTACTACTTTAAAGATCCTATTCAAGTGCACAGAGCTTCATTATATACTCTCAGGGGGACACAATTCAGTGGACAGTTGGAAGGAGGAGACATCCGTAGGCTCTGCCTCTGTCTGTTGGTACTAGGGAACAGCTTGGTAAGAAGCCAAAGGGCACACAGCTAAAGAGGCAACATTATGTTGAGTTGGAATCAAACCTAACATACCAGGGACCTTCCAGACCCATGGCCTAGCCCACGGCCACCATGCCTCCAAGTCTGAGAAGATAGGGCCAGCCTTGCCGCAGGCCTGGTGAAAGAGCCTCCTTCTGACCCCAGCTGGACAATCAGCTAGGTTAGATAGATGGACCTGCTCCCCTGCGACCTATTTCTTGGGTTGGTAAAAGTTTTGGGAGTATGGGCACCTGTATCGGTTAGTGGGCCAGGTACTCTGAGCTCTCCACAAGGAAAGCAACTTGGCTCACATTCAGAAGCTCTCAGAAGTTTCTTAGCCATAGTTTTAGAAAGGAACTCCTGGACCCAAGATTTAGCTGTGAGGAGAAGCCCTGGGTCGATTTCTTCTATTTTATCTTTATTAACATCAGAACGATTAACACCAAGGGACTGGGCAAACAGCACCTATTCAAGGGAGCATGCAGCCACAAAGCACAGTTATGCAAGGAATGTTTCATGAGATGGATCTTTTTCAGACTACTAGAATTTCAGAGCACCCTACCAGGTGGTCCTATCCCCGCTAAGGATGAAGAGTCAGATGAGTAAGCCAGGAGAAATCAGTGCTTAGTTGTGAAGGAGTGTTGAGATTTTAGGTCTTCCCCTCCCAGGCATGTCAGCCTGGCAGTTAAAAATTTATTCATTTATATTTCGAACATATGAGTGTTTGTATGCATGTATATAGTGGAATCATGCGCATGCAGCACCCGTGGGAGCCAGAAGAGGGCGTCATATCCCCTAGAACCAGAGTTAAGGTGGTTCTAAGATGCCACCTGGGTAAGGAGAATCAAATCTGGGTCCCTTGGAAGGACAGAAAGTGCACTTCACTGCTGAGCTGTCTCTCCAGCCCCTTACATGTTTTTAAATGATGACACACACCTGTTGCTGTTGTACAAAGCCCCACAAAACAGATGCTGTGTTATAAACTAGTTGTGCGTTCTCTCAGATGCTGCTGGTCGGCAGCAGTGAGGGTGTCGGGGACCACCCTCTCTTGCTGTTTCAGCTTTTTACTCCCTCAGCGTCCCTCGTTCTGGGGTCCAGGGATGGCGTTCTGCCCAGGATTTCCAAGTCTGCTGTGTTGGAATGTTCCTGGGAAGGTGGCACCCTCTGATGGAAGGAGGGGGTGTTACTGGCTCCTCCAGCCCCCCTTTCCTCCTCTTGGAATATGGAGGTGCTGGCTAGAAGACCAGCATCCTTTCTGTGAACACAGAAGGTGGCAGCACAGAGGACAGGGTCGAAGCTTTTGTTAATTCCCCGAATTTCTGCATCAACCCCTTGCTTCCTGGCTTCTTGATCCAGTTAACAATTCGGATGGAGTAGCTGGGTCAGCTGTTACTTAAGATTCTCCCTATAAGGGACAATGTTGAGACCTCCCCTCTAGGACCTAGATCACACCATCTCATTTCCACAGTGCCTACATAGAGAGAGGTACTTTCTCCAAGCTGGCCGTGCCGTCCACTTGGCTGTGAGCACTGCCATGTTTTATGTACTGTGGAACACGAGTATCCTACATGCTAAGCCCAGCAGGACACTGTAGGAGACAGAAAGTCATAGGTCCTGCAAGTGCTACATGGCAGGTACAGTGCCAAGTGATGGGGAGAGGACCAGAAAAGCCCCGCACTCTGGGTTCCCGAGGCTAATTTCATACCATGATGGCTGTGCACCCTGCTGAAGGACGTGGTACCATGTGAGGGTAACAGGAGCTTTCAGACTCACAAAAGGCAGCAGAGGAGCAGTTTCCTGTCTTTAATAAGTTCAGCAAGTTGCAACCATTTACAAAGCCTGTCTGTAACAGCCACAGGGTCACTGCTAGAGGCCTCTGCTGAAAGGTTTAGTGGCCAGATTAGTGAAATGGGAGTTCTGGACCCAGAGACTTCCTGTTCTGCTGAGCTGAGCTAATGTATGAAGGCAGTTTATGACTCTCCCATGAGAATAGTCCAGATTCAGCAGGCTGGGTCACTGGGGAGGGCTTTCAGCATCCTAGCATGGACAGCGGAGGAATCCTTGATTGTTCATAGAACAGCCTTGCACCGAACACCAACTGTGTACCAAGCCCTGCAGTGTTGGCTTTGGGTACACCATGCAATGAAGTAGACCCTTGGGGCCTCAGGGTCCAGTGGGAGGAAGTGAGAGCAGAGGTGACTGCTGGGGCTCACACAAGCGCACGACTGATGGTGGCTTTCGTTTTTATTCTCTCTCCCTCCCAGCATGCTGTCCCCAAGCTCCAGGTTTCAAGTTGGAGACAGTTAGGAGCCTCTGAAGTCAGTCACTTCTACACAGCTGGGGTAGGTGGCAGTAACTGATCACACGGTGTGCACAGAACACCCTTTAGGCAGGCAAACGGCACACCTCCCCAGGGCATTATAACCTACTGCCAAGCTGTGAGACCGTTGTTCTGAGCCTGGTCTTCACACAAACATTGAAAAAACACTGCTTTCCTTCCCAGGGTGCTCTGGGCTCTGGGACAGCACACATGTTTAGCACATGCTACATATTACCAGGGTACTAGGGCCACTGTCTTTGTCCTGAATCATGAAAACAAAGGGCCAGGCTGTGTGGCCCAGGGCAGGTTCCTTAGTCTCCCTGATCCACTTCCTTGGTTATAAGATCTTGCTGCTCAACTGGCTGCCTCACAAGCTCCAGGGGTCCTGTCTCTACCTCTCACAATCACGTGGTGCTCCATGGATGCTGGGACCTCAGTGCTCTCCCCAGCCCTTTTCATGCAGATATCCCTAAAAATTGCATTTCAAACTGTGACACCCTTCAGCAGTTCTTGTTTAGGGGACAGAGAGAACCGCAGGTCAGATTATTTTCCCTCTGAGAATCGGAATCATGGTGAAAACCCCGGACTTCAGTTCTGTCCTCAAGCCCCACATGTTCTTCCCTTATTAACAGTGTGCACAGTCCCTGGGCTGTGACGGGAAGTGGGACACAGCTTCCTCATGGTCTCACCACACAACGGAAAAGGTCAGAACTCTAGGTCTAAATGACTGCGTTTTCCTTAGGGAAAAAAGTAGGCTGGGGAACACCTGCCTGGGCAGTACCTACCAAGAGGCTGTGGCTTAGGGCTGGAAAAAGCTTTGCCTCCAGTTTATCCACTGAATGCATGAGGTCATCCCCAAGTTGAGCATAAAGGCTACCACCAAGATAACAAGGATGATATCAGGAACTCATTCTGAGGTCAAAGAGGCACAGGTGTTCCCATTTAATTGCAGTCATCACCTAGTGTTTAGTCCTCAGGTCAGGGTTTTCTATTAGGGGCCGATCAGACGTGGTCTTCTCTGATCCCATGGACACAGGTGTCTGTGTCCACTCTATGCTGGACACTCTGGCTTCTCTGTTTCATATCTGTTCATGAAAGAGGGGCCAAATCAAAGACAGGGCCAAGCGAAGCACCAGCAACAGCAGGTTCACAACTGCAAGGGTAAGCAGCCACTTCCACGCCCGAGGGGAGGTTATTCAATCTCTCAGTCTCAAGATCCTCTTCTTAGAATGAGGTTGCCGTGAGCCCAGAGTGGAGAACATGAAGCTTTTGCAATGTGCTGTGTGTGAAGAGAAGATGAGGCTTTGCCTTGGTACCTACGGCCTCCCTGGGGCAGGGATCAAACATGCCCTGGGCGTATTTATTTAGAACATAGGAGAGGTCAGGACTCCATAGCCCAGGGCACCCAGAGATTTACTCCTCAGATTTGGAAAAATGGTTTAATATTCAGTATGCAGTGAAAGCTGCAGCATCTCACACTGCTGTGGTGATGGCCTGGGAAGCTTCACCGTCACAAGGTGCTGAAGTCATTTCCTTCCCTCCCTCCTTTCCGACAGGGTCTCCAGCAGCTTGGTCTGGTGATTGTGTGTGGATGTGTTAAAGGTGTGCACCACCATGCCTAGATTTTTCTCTTTCTTTCCATCAGTATGATTTGGAACTCCTTGGGGTACTGGCTAACATTCAGCACAGTCAGGGCAGGGCTGCTCAGCTGTACACCCCGTAAGTTCCCATGGGAGCTGATAAGATTGCTGGTCCCAGAAACACAATTTGACAAACATTATTCTGTGGCATTCAGTGTTACAAGGAAACCTCCTTTCTGAATCCAACTTTTCCCAAAAGTACTGGCCATGGCCAGCAGATGGTAGCCAGTCTCAAAGGTCAGGATGCTGGGTATCAAAGTGTTTGTGTGTGAGAGAGAGAGGAGAGGGAGGAGAGAGAGAGAGAGAGAGAGAGAGAGAGAGAGAGAGAGAAGCCTACTGCCTACTGTGCCCACAGCTTTTTGTGGTCTGCATGGGGCCATGTTAGAGAACCTGCTGTTGGAATGTGACTTGCTGCAATGTAAGCCTCACAGAACTTAATGCAGAGATTCCCTTACCAATGGCATGGCTGCTAAGAAAAGGTTACAGAAAATGGGCTGGCTGTACGGTCTTGCTTCTCTCTGAGAGGTACTGTCAAGTCCCCCTAAGTGGAGGGTCTGGAATGTCCTGGGGCTGCAGTTGATGGTCTCACTGAGACAGAATACGCTTTAGAATAAAAGCCACACTGTGAGCAGTCGTGTGTGGCTTGGAGTTGTGCTCTGGTGGGGTTTAGAACGAGGAGAGAGAGCCCGGAGTCGAGTGGCGCTCTGGTGGGGTTTAGAATGAGGAGAGAGCCCAGAGTTGTGCTCCCCCAAACGCCGAGTTCTGAGGAAGCCCCTAGAGGTTGAAGGGCACACATAAAACTCAGAAGCACTTGCTGGTATCATGCCAAATTCAAGTCTACTTTCTTCTAGGTCTTATATAATTCCCCCATTTTCTCTGGATGTGACCCCATTTATATTTTATAAGGTTTTAAATCAGGTTCCAGTATGAAGTTCTTCAAAAAAAGGTTAATACCTCTTACAAATGACTGTGTGTTAGTGGTGGTGGGGCACCTTGTTAAAGACCCCAAGGTGGAGGGGACACCTGGTTAAAGACCCCAAGTCCCTGGGAGTGATCAGCTCCTCAGCATCTTGGTGCAGTGGCTCAGGGGACAGACTCCAGGGCCTAGGTTTGAATGGCAGGGTCACTGCTGACCAGTGGCATGGGTGATTTCTCCTTGGCACTTTCTGTCAGGGTGGTTCCACAACCCAGCTAATAGGAAAAACTGAGGCCAAATTGGTAACATGCTCAGGGCAGCGCCTGGCAGCAGATCCACTCGACAGGTAGCTGTGGATGCAACATTGCCAAAAGGAAATAAAAGATGCTGGATTCAACAAAAAGCAAGAGAACCTGGGATGGCGTTCCCAACTTGGACACACCACCCATGCATTTAGCCGGTGTTACAGGTCTCAGTGCTCAGTGCCAGTGAGCCAGGGACCCAGCTCACAGTCAGTGAACAGAAGTCCTGCCCTCTGGGCAAAGACACATCCCGCAATGGAATGCAGACGGGCAATGGGTGTGGGTGTGGGTGATGAATGCTCCAAAGGACAGGAACTGTATCTTGCTATGTTCATGGACCGGCAGCTACCTATCCCTCTCAACTGGGGAATTAGATATTTCTGAAATATACGTAAACCATTGATCAGACATCAATCATGGGAAGATGGGCTAGAAGTATCCTAACAAAGGCCTGGGTGAAGGGAAGGGCAGGAGGGATTTTGGAGAGAGAGGAGATGGGCAGGAAGGGAGGGAACAGGAGGAGGAAGTAAGGATCTGTACCCCTTTACTAGTCCGTCTATGGGAGGGATGATGCCACGTCTTTGAAGGTAGCTCTAAGTCTGTGGAGGGACTTCATGTCTGAAGGTGTATCTTGAGAAGATGATTATGACCATACAGGAAATATGGGTTTGCAACAGAGGCTAGAGAGGATGCAAGGAGGCCACAGAGACAAGTAGTGAAGGAACTCTGGACCGACTGCTACCATGGCCACCACCTGGCTCACTGTCCCTGCTAGAGTCTGATACAGCAGGGGGCACGGGGCCAAGGATCTCATATGTGCCCCATTCTGAAGCTGTGCCCAGAGACTAAGACATGAATGGTGCTGGTCTCAGCCCTTGGGGTGCCAGGAAATCAGGAATAGTTCTCAGAGATGTTAGGTTTATGGTTTGTATATTCTAAGGAGATGGTAAGAAAGTCTTTCTGAGAACTGGGACTTTCACTCAGAAGGCAAACGTAATTTAGTACCAATGCCACATCTGCCCTTAGGGGCTGAGGAGTGGGCGAGGAACAGGAAACACAGGCAGCAAAAGGCTCTTCTTAGAGACTGTAAGGTAACAGAGACACAGTGGTCCAGGATCTGTCTGGGTGGTTTTCATGCTGGGCAGTGTTTGCACAGGGTTTGATCTTGTCCACCTCTGCTTCCTACGGAACCTCAGCAAAAGCCCTGGGCAAACAGCTTACAGTACAGGGTTCATGAGAGCGTCTTGGCTCTTTATCCTCCACAAAGGCAGAGAGAGAGCCTTATTTTTCCTTGGTGCTTCAGAAAGGATGCTATACAGCTCTTGAGAGTCTGCCTGGGCTCTGAAAAATAGTGTCACAAGTAAGATCTGTTAGGCACAAAAATACTCAAGTTTGGGAGACCTTAGGTTTTCAAGTCTAAAGAGTCCCTGGCTATGACCTCGGGCTAGGAAACCACTTTCCAAAACAAGTAACAGGAGCTTCAGGCATCTCCGTGTCCTGTGACACTTGTGACACCTGTGACACCTGTGACACTTGTGCTTGGTTCTTGTAAGTCTTTGTGTCACTAGCAAGTGTGCATGTGTGCAAGGGAGATCTGTGGAAAACTTGCTCTCAAAAGATGAAGTCAGCTGCTAAGGGAGTTTGGGACCACTTGGCATGAAACACAGGCTGCCCCTGTAGGGGAGTCGCCCTTTAATCAGGTTCCCCCTCCCTCTACTGCCAAATCAAAGATACCATTGCCAATATCAGAACAAAGGGCTGGGGCGAAGACTCAGTCGGCAAAGTGCTTGCTGGAACGAGGATGTGAACTAGATTCCCAGCACCCACACAGAAGCCAGGCGCGGTGACATGCTCCAGGAATGCCACTTCTGGGGAGGTGGAGTCAAGAGGATCCCCAGGGCTTGCTGACCAGTCAATCTAGCTGAATGCAGGCACTCCGGGCTCAGTAAGAGGCTCTGTCAGGAAAATAATGCGGAGGATTGGTGAGATGGCTCAGCAGGGGAAGGCTCTTGCTCTCAAACCTGGGACCCACACGAGAGAAGGGGAGAACCAACTCTTGCAAGTCATTCTCTTACCTCCACATCAGTAATTCTCGACCTTCCTCCTGCCGCGAACCTTTATTACAGTTTCTCATCTTGTGCTGATTCCCCCAACTAGAAGATTTTTCTAACTATGTCGATAACTGTAATGTTGCTCCTGTTGGGAAATCATAATGCAGATACCTGTGTCTTCCCGTCGATCTTAGGTGACTCCTGTGAAAAGGTAGTTTGACCCCAAAAAGGGGTGGAGACTCAGAGTTTGAGAACCACTGCTTTGCATGCATGTTATAGCAGCAACGTGCACGCGTGTGAGCACACAGCAAAAAAAGAAACAAAAAAACCCAATAAAATCAAGAAGACGGGGCTGCAGAGAGGGTCCTGAGGTTGAAGAATGCTTGCTGCTCCTGCACAGGACAGCGGTTCAGTTCCCAGAACACACATGACTGCTCATAACCCTTATAGCTCTAGACTCAGGAGATTTGACATCCCTTTCTAGACCCCTTGGTCACTTGCATACATGTGGCTCACATAAACTCACATAGGCAAATGCACATAAATAAATAATAAATAAAATTTAAAAGTTTTTTAAAAAAAGCAATTGATGGGGGAGGGGGAGGGAAATGGGAGGCGGTGGCGGGGAAGAGACGGAAATCTTTAATAAATAAATAAATAAATAAATAAAAAAAAACAAAAAAAAGCAATTGAGGAAGATACCACTGGCTTACACGCACACAGACGTTCATACCTACACATACACAATTTTTAAAAAGGAGTAACAGAAAAATAAAAAAGAAAGGAAACAAAAAAAAGGCACAAAAGAGGACCTGGCTCTCTAGTCTCCAAGGGTTTCCAGGCCCTCTAAGGAGACAATCAGTTGAGGGTGCTCAGCCTCTCTAAGGTCCTGAGAACATCTTCCCTCACCCTGGGAGACCTGTTTATGCCGTCCTTTGTGCAAAGCTAACGCTGCCTGGAGTGGTGTTCTCTTCTGAAGTTGAGCTATTTGTGCTGCAATAAACAGCAGCTTTAGCTGCCCCATCAGGGCAGGAGATGAGGAGTCGCCACCCCAGGCCGAGAGCAGCTGAGGAGTCCTGAAATGACCCGGAGGTGGGGAATGCTGTTGCACAGGCTGGTGTCCAGGCGCTCAGGTGTCCAGATGCTCGCTGCCCGTAGTGCAGTGTGACCCTGGTGTTGTGAAGTAGCCGTTCTCTGATTGGCAACGGCCTGATTCACAACACCAGCTGTCCCACCACACCATGCCAGAGGTCTCTGGAGCGGCCGATGGAGGAGGGGTCAGCTCCGTGCGCGGTAGCTGGGCCGCTGCTGAGAGGTCCTGACGATCCAGGGGTGTTCTGCAGAGCTGCTGTTGAGGAGAATAGCAGACAAGGTGACAGTAATGAGTACAGTGGAATCAGGACCCTGACTCCTTTCGCAGAGACTCGTCCGTGTGTGTGTGTGTGTGTATGTGTGTGTGTGTTTTGTCATTCCTCAGGAGCTATCCATACATGCCAAAAGCACCTGTCAGACAAACCAACAAAAACTGACATAGCCGTCAAGTAGCCTTCATGAAAACCAGGGTTGGGGAGATGTCCGCAGACAAAGTGTTTTCTGTAAGGAAATGAGTTAGGTTCCCAGAACCCACATAAAAGCCAGACTGGTGCATAGCCTCATGGGAGAGGCAGGGACAGACGGACCCCTAAGCCTCATGGGCCGGTCAGCCTAGTCTGCTCGGTTCCAGGCCAGTCAGAGACCCTTCCTCCCTCATAAAACACGGAGAATGGTATTCTGAGAACCAGCACCTGGGGTTGACTTCTGAACTACACACACACACACATCACACTGACCTCCTTGTGCATATATACACACACACACACACACACTCACACACATATATACTCTCTCTTACACACATATACACCACTTTCACATTGCTTCTTACACACACACACACACACACACAGACACAGACACACACACACCCAGTAAGCTATCACAGCACCTGGCCTTTCTGTCAGCAGGGTGACCTTGGGAAGTTTTTCCTTCAGTATCTGCCTGGATCTTTATTACCTTTATGAAATTACTAGGCACCAACTGACAGGGAAATAGCATTAGAGGTTTAATTCCCATTTCCAGACGCCAATCAATGCTTTAGATGAACGGCTCTTTGGCCCCAGTGGCTCCTGCCTGCTTCTCGGTTCTTAGTCATTCAGTCTAGAAAAGCCACGTTTCCCGTTTTCTGCCATCTATCCTTGTAATCTGCTTTAAGGACACAGTCTTAGTGAGTTCCTAGCACTATCACAGAGGTTCTCCCGACATTCCTGCCAGAGTTGGGAGGCAGACACTTTGAATAAGTCATCCATTGTAGCCCACCTTAGCCTTGGAGTAAAGGAGAACCCTGATTTCCTGCTGAGGCACTGTGGGCTGCACAGTGTAGGCTGCTGTCAGCTGCAGGATTTCTACCCAATATGGTTGTGCATCCCAGGTTTCCAGGAAGGACTCAAAATTAAATGTGAAGCTCACAGTGAACAGGATAGAAGGATGCTGCACTGGACCAGGAGTCGTGCTGGGCACTTCAGACCTTGTAGAACTCTGTGCTTGCTGAGGAGGTGGGGAACAGAAATCAGGAAGGCCAGAGTCATGAAGGGTCTGGTATGGAGAGGGCAGAGGTGGCCGCAGCCGTGCCTTACCCCATTGAGACTGCTCATCTTTGTTTGCTTGCCTTGTTTTTGTTTCTCTGCGTAACAGCCCTGGATGTTCTAGAAGTTGTTTTGTAGACCAGGCTGGCCTTGAG
>NC_022012.1:94912102-94919509 GCF_000317375.1 Microtus ochrogaster | reverse complement strand
GCTTGCATTGAGAAGAAGCCAGTGGCAGACTGTAGAACCAGCTTCTTGTAGAACAGAGTGAGAATCCAGTGGAGTATCCCTGGGGAGTAGTTAGTCACCAGCACAAATAATACACACCTGTTGTCAGGATTCACATAGGAGGATCATGTAGCACACCCCAAGAAAGTAGAATCCCAATCCTTTGTGTTGGCACCATCCCGACCTTGCACCAAGGGGAAGGTCATTCAGAGGCAAGGGAGTGGCTGGGGCCACAAGCAGACCCATCTGTAGCTTAATTTTGTCTAAAACCTACTGAAGCCCACCATATCAAATGAAGAAAATGATTATCTCAACATACCAAGTGAGCAGCGTGTATTAACCCATAACCTTAGCAAAGATAAGCCCTGGCTGGCCTTACCCCACAGCTTCTCTGGCCTGGTCTCCTTTTTGTTGTGTGTGCCTGTATGTGCATGTGGAGGCCAGGCCAATCTAAGGGTTTGCTTCTTCAGAAGCGATCTACTTTGTTTTTTGAGACAAGGTTAATTGCTGACCAAAGACCGGTCAGTTAGGCTACACTGGTTAGCCAGGAGCTCCCAGGAATTGTCCAGTCTCCAGCTCCCCAGCGCTGGAACTACACACATATACCACCGCTTTCAGGTTTTCATGCGTGTGTAGCAAACACTTCACGCACCGAACCATCTCCCTCGCCTTCTGACCTTTAAAAATCTGTCTCTGTCTTGAGGCAAGCCTAACAACTTGAGTTTGGATTCCTAGAACCCATATAAGTGGCAGGTGGACATGGCAGCCCAATTGCAATTTCTGCGTTCTGAAGGCAGACGCAAGGGATCTTCAGAGCAAACCAGCTAACTAGACTAGTCCATATTGGTGAGCTCTGGGTTCAATGGAGAGGCCCTGCCTCAAGGAAAGAGGTAGAAAGCAATTTAGGAAGACTTCTTAGGTCAACTCTGGGTCTACACGCGCGCGCACACACACACACACACACACACACACACACACACACACACACACGCATGCATGCTCCCGCACATGTGTGCACCACTAGCTGGCAGAATCTCTTTTCACCATGGCTACCCGCAACAAAACAGAACGCACCAGAGAAGCTCATCTCTAAATGCAAGGAAGGCAGGTACACGTAAAAGACCTATAAAGGGTCATGACGCTGGGGGCTCAGGGCTTGGGTCTCAGACTGGTTCCAGCTCTGCAGATCACTTCTGTTCTTGGGGCCATCGTTCTCTTCCTTCTGTTTCTATCCTTATTCAATGTTCCAGTTCCGATTCTTTGTTGCAGTACAGCAGAACCTGAAACCTCAGCAGGCGTTACATACCTTGGCTCACATCTTTCACATACCAATGGCTTCAGCATTCTTGCCTGTCCCTGTAGGTCTAGTGACTTCTTTGGAGGAGTTATGTCTAGAATGTGTGGCGGGGAATTACCCTCCAGGGACAATTACCAGCCAGGGACAGCAGGGAGCTGGCAGATAACTACCAGGCTCTCTTACTCTTTGGGTGGAACTATCCAAGATGTCTTTTACAGGGCCCCTCAGAGGTCCCCACCTGCCCACATTCCTCTCCTCTAGTGCTGCATTCCTGGGACTATAGCCAATACTCAGCTGTCTGTTGGATGGGTATTGATTTTGAATGGGTATAGTTGCACTGTTCCTATGGTAACCTGCAGTAGCACAGTTTGAGGAGCAACGCATGAGCCCTCATGTGCTTATTCTGAGAAGGAGTCAGACTACGGTACCTCCTGAAATGTGACATCATAGCAGTCTTGTGACATCACAGGAGTCTTGTGACATCATAGGAGTCTTGCTTGTTCACCCTAGTCTCACACAGACCTTCAAAGGTCAACAGCCTGGGTCAAGTAGGCATTTTCTTTTTTTAATCCTATAGCTTTTATTTTATGCATTTTTTTCCTGCACGTGTGTCTATGCACCATGTGTGTGCAGAGCCTGTAGAGGCCAGAAGAGGGCTTCAGAGTCCCTGGAACTGGAGCTAGATGATTGTTAGCTGTTATGTGGTGCTGGGAATTGAACCGGGATCCTCTGGAAGAACAGCCAGGGCTCTTAACGCCCGAATGACCCCTCCAGCCCCAGGTAACATTTTCTACATGTGTTGAATGCATTTCTTCATTGCTTTCTCGTGGGTAAATAATTCTGTACATGGGACCTTGGCACCTGAGCTTTGAGGCATTAAGAGTCAGTAAAGGACAAGTGTTGTAGCAGGCACTGAGGACAGAGCAGTTACCTGGAGACAGCAACAGAAATAAACTGGAGGCAGCCAGCCTGCACTCATCCATCTTGACAGAAGCCACCAAGTGGGGCGTGCAAGGATGAAGTCCTGGTTCAGAGGCCGCCAGGTCACCTGAGCCCACCTGAAGTGTATCAGTACAGCTAATGTCTAGTAGATCTCCCCACTTGGTCATACAGCCTATTAATTCAGGCTCGTCTGCTACATCTTCACTCTCAGCGGGTTAATCCTGCCAGACGCCTTTCCCGGAGTTCACAACACGCTGTGCCTGTAACAAAGCAATTGTGCTAATCCTGTCGCATCAGCTCTGTGGTCCTGTCCTGTAAGGTGTTGGTGGGAGAAGGGTACCTAAGATTTTAGTCAGGATCTTTCTCCTGCTCTGGTGTCTCCCCTGCCTTGTCTTTTTCCTTCTTTCTTTTTAAATTAATATGATTTTCACCAAATGGACCTAGAGTGAACCATAGCTTTGGACATCTGCCAAGGCCAATGCTTTGTGATGTCAAAGCTCTTGGTGATCTCCAAACTTTTTCTAGCAGCCCCACACAGCCATCAGCTAAACACGCCAAGGAAGGCTCAGCTGCCTTAGGTAGGCTGATGGCAGAATCATTAATACAGGGTGTAAAATATGGCTTCTGCCATCACCAGAGAGGGAGGAGCATGCCCAGGTCCCATAGAGTGCTGTTCCTCCAGTCCATGGCTCAGTGCTGTTAAGGGGATTTGAACCTGGGTTTACCCCAGAGGATAGTCTAGGGTTTTCCTACAGTTCAGGAAGCCCTGGGTGTGGTGGTGCATGCCTATAATCCCGGTACCAGGAGGTAGAGTTACTAGGGCATCAAGTTCAAGGCTATTCTCAGCCATACAGTTGAGTCTGAGGCCAGCTTGGGCTACAAGAGACCCTACTTGTTCCTAAAGAAACAAACGTTAAGCAAACCCCAGGGAAGCTGCCTCCTGCCTCTGGCTTCAAGCAAGCTGTTTCCTCTCTGGCCTCCATGTGGCCTGTTTGTAAAATGGTCACACCATAGATCCCCTGCATATGAGCTGTAGGGATTTAGTTGTTGAGACAGGCTAATCGTACAGACTGACACTGGCATGCACTCAACAAACATCAGGCGAAGGTCAGCTCACATTTTCGTGGATCTGGAAACTAACCATTTGTAGCTTCCTGCGGTACCTACACTGAGTACATGGTGAAAATCCACACAGGCATGTCTTTGAGGGTCTTTGAGGGGAACCCTACTCTCTTTTCTGTTCATTACAGAGACGGCAATGAGGGGACCTGTCCACATCCTTCTTACCATGGTGTGGTCTTCTGCATGACCCTGGCAGACTTTGGTGGGCACAGGGAGTCGGGGGCACTGCAAGGGGGAATACGCACAGAGCCTGTGATTCTATCCCAGACCCCGGGTCCTTCATCAGCTCCTGTGACCCTGGGCAAATTAGTCACCCCAAAGCAGGAGGATCGTGAGTTCCAATTCAGGTTAGCCTGGGATACATGGCAAGACCCCATCTCAAAAATAAATAAATAAATAAATAAACAAATAAATAAATGAAAATAAAAATAGGTGCGTGGCACACTTCCGTCAGCACAGTAAGTAATGCCCTCAAGTAATGGCCATTGGAACTCTGTGGCTATGGACTCCCCTGCAAGGCACCAGGGCTGGTTTTTAAACCCTCGTTCACCGGCCTTCTAGTTGCTCCGCTGCATGACATGGAAAGTGGAAGGAAATCCACCACATAGCGCCTGGCTTCGGACTCAGGCTAAGGAGGTGAGTGGCCCCATTATCGTCTCACCGTGGACAGGTGGCTTGTGTCTCAACATCCTAAGCCCCACACAGCCTGCCTATGGGACTCGAGCACATGAAGGGGTGCTCTTACATTATGACATTCATGTATAGATTTGAAACTGCCCCAAGAGTGACGTAGCTGATTATGCACTGGGTGTTGAATGCCCCACATCTTTCTGATGACATTGAGTGCAGAGCGTGTGTCAGGCCAGGCGGTGGTGCCGCACGCCTTTAATCCCAGCACTAGGGAGGCAGAGGCAGGCAGATCTCTGTGAGTTCGAGACCAGCCTGGTCTACAGAGCTAGTTCCAGGACAGGCTCCAAAGCCACAGAGAAACCCTGTCTCGAAAAACCAAAAAAACAAACAAACAAACAAAAAAACAAACAGAGCATGTGTCAGGGCAGGGTTTTCTTTCTTGCCATGAAGACAGAATTACTTTGCTACAAGGAGGTGCTGCATGCTGCCCTGGGTGGCCGCCACTCCCACACCTTTCTCTTTCCTCTCCTGGATCCTGACGGAACTTCTCAGAAACAAAGTCCCATCGTAAGCTGAACCCATACTATATCCTTACCATCAGACTTCACACCACACTCATTACCTCTTCTTCAAAACAACAAAAAGACCTTTTATTTGTTTATTGTGTGAGGGGTGAGGAGGGGGACACTGGTGGGACTTGGTTCTCTCCTTCCACCATATGGGTTCTGGAGAAAGCGCCTTTAGCTGCTGAGCCATCATGCTGGTCCCCAATCAATTCTCTTATTTAGTTACACTACCTAGAATGAAACAGAGACATGGGCGTGGTAATCAGCTCAGCCACAGCTGCAGCTAGCAGATGCTACAGCTTCAGAGAGAGGTGTGTGCCCCCAACTGCTGGCTCTAGGCCACTAAGCTGTCACATGCATCTCTGGTGTGATGTCATGGCTTCTACAGGGCATGAGTTTCATCTAGCATTTCTTTATTCTAAGTTGTCATCATGTTTCCTGCAAAAATTCCAGCCTCATGTTCCCTTTATTGTATATTTTTAAGACAGCATCTCATGTATCTCAGGCTTGCCTCCAACTTATTACATAGCTGAGGATAGTCTTGAACTTCTGATCCTTCTGCCTCCAACTCCCAAATGCTGGGATTATAAGTGTTCATTTTCATGCTATGTTTATGCAGCACTGGGGATTGAAGCCATGACTTCGTGCATTCTAGGCAAGGACTCTACCAACTGTTTTGATGAATATTGTACTTAGTTGTTTTTTTTTTTGCAAGGGGTATAGGATGATGGTATTTATATAAAAGGGGGGGGTAAAATTAGACAACCCCAATACCTAGCACATCATAATGATTAGAGCAGGAACACACACATAACCTAGTTTTCACTTGCCAATCTGTTGAGTAAAATCAGTCAGCAATACCATGCTAATTAAAACATGATGGAATCAGGCTATTTGCAAAATTAGCAGTTCTGACTGTCTGGCCTCAGTGGCCCGGGGGAGGCCCACTGAAGCCTGCTCTGTATTGCCTTATCGCGAATCGGTGCTGTGAAGACAGTTTCTCCATCGTGGTCTGGAGCAAGCCTTGCCCACCTAGCAGACCGCAAACATTTCTGAACTTTGCTCACCGGATAAGAGGCGACATTAACTTCCCATTAGCCTCTCTGCATGTTTCTTCCAGAAAGATCCATCACACTCCAAGCCAGACACATGGCCCTGGCTCATAATTCATCTTGGGAGGTAGGAGGCATAGCTGTTCTGTGATGGATCTAGGGTGCAGCTTTGGGCGGGGGAGCAGAGGAAAATTAGGTTTAGGAGCAGAATAATAAGTAGGGCTTTGAGAGCACACTGCTTTGTGTCATGTGGTTAATTCACTGTCAACAAATTTGCTTTTTGCATGCATGCTACTTTTGAGCTTATTATGCTTTATTTTCCCCACTGCAAATTTGGTGTCTTATATGTGTGCATGTATATGTGTGTGCATGTGTGTGTGCATGTATATGTGTGTGCATGTGTGTGTGCGTGTGTGTGTGTGTGCGTGTGCATGTTTGTGTCCCTTTCTCTTTTTAGCCAAACCAGCGTTGGCTGTGCTTCATGTCTTTGGCATCCTAGGGGCTAAGCAAGGGACAGAGTGCTTAGTGTTCCCACTCAAATAATTCAAATACGGCCATTTCAAGATGTCCTGACTTTGCTGTTGAAATCCTGCTTTTCTGACTCTGCCCCTGCCCCCTGCCCTCTCTCCCCATCACTGTCCCCATCTCCATCCTGGGCTTGTTAAGGGCAGGATGACAACAGGAAGTGAAAGCCCCACAGGAATCTATCAACCCCAAGGAATTGTGGGATGAAGGTTTCCCTAAAGGCCTGTGGGCTCCTTGTCTCCCTGAATAGTGTTTTTTGCTATTTTAAGGACTAAGCAACACACAGGGGAACTTGCTTCCTAGAAACCCAGTCCCCGAGAGCCTCCATCCACATATATAAGAAGCTACTTCCCCTGGAGCTCTAGTGGGGTTCTGCTGAAAGCTACCCCCCTGCCACCCTGAAATTCCCGGGAGACACACTATTTTAGCGACATGCCCCCTGGGTAAAGAGAGCTGCTGTCCGTACACATCTCTGGAAATCCATACCTCCTCACCAGCCCAGGGAGACATATCGTAAGGGGCATATACCACAAATACAAACTGTTCACAGCTAAGATAATTCCTCTTAACCATGCTGACCACAAGGTCATCACCCACAGGTTCCCTTCCCTGCCTGTCCCATCAGAACTTCCAGGGGCGTCCCAGACCTTCTGGAAGGCTCCAAGCCCAGACAGAGAACATATGTCATTGTCCCTTCCTGTGGTGGCTCTAGGTAATTCCATTTTCACAGCACCAAATGCTCCCTTTTCAGATAAAATATACCAAGAAGAAGCTGGAATGAGTAGATTTTCTCGTGGAAGAAAAGAAGTTTCAGTTGGGGTAAGGGGGTTTTGAACCAGCAGCAAGACCTGAGCTGCCTGCTGGGCTGACTGAATCTGTCTTTAGCAGGCCCACTCTCCCCTCCAAAGCCCCACTTCCTTCCTACAGTTCAGCTGTGGAGCCTGTGATGCTTCTCTTAAAAGGTCCCATGACTTCTGTCATGGCAGGTTTGCAATCTGTCCAGTGTTTCTCTGAAAAAGTAGTCATGGAGGAAGACAAATCTTAAATGGATGGAGCACTCACAGATCCACAAGGGAAATCCCACTCTAGGACAGAGTAAGCTGCCAAGGGACAGCTTCTGAGAGTGGATGAGGCAGTCCCCACTTCTCATCCTCAGCCCTGAGCTGGGACAACAACGGAACCACGGGCTTCACTCCCACAATGTCACTCACATCACTTGCAGACCCGCTGGCGCACTGCCTGGGTCTCAAGTCCA
>NC_022012.1:94893888-94911636 GCF_000317375.1 Microtus ochrogaster | reverse complement strand
CTGGCCTCGCAGATCATGACTGGACTTCACTGGAATATTGCTGCAGCGGCAGTAGCTGAGGACCCACTGCAGCCAGCACGACTGAGATCCTTCGGAGTCCCTAACTATCACGACACCTCAACAGTGTGTTTAAGGAGCTGGGGAAGTGGCTCAGTCAGGAAAGTGCTTCATGCAAGGCCACAGGACTTGAGTTCAAGCCCTCAAACCTCAGGTCTGCAGGGCTGACGCTCACCTGTCTGACAGGTGTTGAGGAGTGGAAGATGAGAGGCTCCTGGAGCTTTCTCAACAAAGGCTCTAGCTCAGTCAGTGAGCTCCAGGTTCAGTAAGAGACCTGTTTCCAAAAAATAAGACGATGTCTCCTCAGAAACCACACCTGATGTTGACCTTTCTTCTCCCACACACATGTGCACACGTGTGCATGCACACAGGAACGCACACACACACCACCACACACACACTTCTGAGTTCTGAGAACAGGAGGCAGCTCACTGCACATAGAGGCGCTCTTAGGCCTGAAGAGAGTCATGGGAGGAACAGGAAGGTGAGAAGCACAAGTGAGAGACCATTAAGGGAGTCACATGACTTCCCGGGTAACACTATTAAAGATGAATCTCTGTATAAACGTTGATATCATTAAATAAGGAATTGCTTAGACACAATCCCCGAGACTTTACTCAGAGTAAAGCCTTTCTGTCAGAAAGGGGAGCAAGGACATCAAGACGCAGCTCCATTCTCCAGAGATGATGTATTACCTGGAAATGCTACAGCCTATGCTGGTCAGGGCTCCACCTATGCCTCATTTCCCCCATTTGCTAAAACGGGAGCAGCAACACCTCTGAGTCTGAAAATCAAACACTATGTGACTGTCCTAAGGGTATAGCTGTCACCAATTTGGACCCTACCAGCCGGCTCAGAATTGACCCACTGACCTGTGGGCACAGCAGAGCTCTCCAGTGTCTTCCCGAAACCGTTGCAGTCTTCATTCTGCAAAAATTTCCAGAAATTAGTCATTCACGCCGTCACCCTATCGACTCAGCCGAAGCAACCTTGGAACGCAGGTGAGTTCATGGCCAATGGAGAGGGTCCCTGGATTACTGCTGGCCTGATCTGATGCTGGGCTGCGAAACTGAGGGTCAGATGGGGCACACGGGAGCTCTGCCAGCCAGGACACTTCACGCAGGGCTCTCCCCTGTGTGAGCGAGTTCTTTGACAAAGAGACAGGGCACAGCTAACACTATCGCCGTCCTCTGGAGTACCTCAGTTCCTGTTTGACTCGGGGCTTCTTTGAGCACAGAGAGAGCACGCAGAGTTCCTGCTGTAGGGCTGAGACACAGGGTCCATGTTTGTCTCTGACACGGACCTTTCCAGTCCTCCACCCCCTAACACCTTACACATCGCTAGACAGAAAAGAAAATGGCGCAGCTCCGTAGACAAGGCACCAAAAGGGCAACCTAATCAATGGCCTTCCGTCACCTCCTCTCTCCTAGAGGCTCCACAGACTACAGAGCTGAGGGCTCATAAAGAGAAACTTACAGAAGAGCTGGGAGAAAGGAAAGAAATCCCACAATGGTGCCTTCTGAACCAAGAGACAGTGCACCTAGTAACTCTGGTCACGGTTTTGTTTCCATTTTGCAGACAGGGGGACTGAAGCGGAAGAGCTTGAAGCAAGCTTTCCCGGGGGCATTCTGTCAGTCTTTATGACAATCACAGGCTGGAAGGGGCTGTCCCTATACCACAAGCATCTTCTCCATTCCCTCAAAGCATCCTCTGATCACGGCTGACACTATTTCTTTACGGCTACAGTAGAGTCACAACAGGAAGGAGAGCAAAGCAACTTCTTCCCAGAGTTTCACTAGACTAAATCAACAGGGGCTTTGGGTGGACACGCTGTACTTCAGGGGTCCTCAGGGGGCACCCGAAGAGACCCGAGTACCTGGGGTGGAGGGAAAGGCCAGCAAGACAGACTTTGCAATTAACCAAGTCTCCCTCCTTGGCTGTAGGAGAAATGAGGTAAGTAAAGGTTTATAGCCACTTTCATTTACCACAGTCAAAAAGCAAGGCTGCGAGCTCACACCAGTGTCCTTGTCCCCACAGAAATAAGCCCTAACAACACAGCGAGTGGTTCCTAAGACGACTGTGTTGGACAAGCCCTGTGGGGTGGTTCACACTCCAACAACCACTCGAGAGTAACGCCTCTGGGCACGGGGCCCATTATTTCATGGGATCCACCACATTCTTGGAAATGCTTTATTCCGATATCAAAGCTTGGGCAGACAGCTGGGCGTGGCGGGGGAACACCTGTGACCCCTAGTGCTTGGAGGCAGCATCAGAAAGGTGGCCTCAAGTTGAGGGGTGCACAGATTAAGGCTCTCAGGGTGAAGCAATGGGCAGTGTTATACAACCAATGCTGCTAACATTGAGAACACATTTTTGGAGGCCATTGGCCACTACTACCTCATACCCAGTAGCCAGCAGCTGAGAGCTTGCCTCTCACGTCTGCCTCCCTGTGACCCATCATCCCTTTGGATGTACTGGGTGGTTTTGTGTGTCAACTTGACACAAGCTAAGGCCATCAGAGAGAAAGGAGCCTCACCTAGGGAAATGGCTCCTTGAGATCCAGCTGTAAGGCATTTGCTCATTTAGTTACCAACAGGGGAGGGCCCAGTCCATGGTAGGTGGTGCCATCCCTGGGCTGGTGGTCCTGGGTTCTATAAGAAGGTGGGCTGAGCAAGCAGCTGCCCTCCAGGGTCTCTGCATCAGCTCCTGCCACCAGGATCCTGCCCTGTTTGAGTTCCTGTCCTGACTTCCTTCAGTGATGAACAGCAATGCTGAAGTGTAAGCCCAATAAACCCTTTCTTCCCCAACCTGCTCTTTGGTCCTGGTGTCTCATCGCAGCATTAGAAACCCTAAGACACCATCAATGGCAGACCCCTCACCTGGTGCCCAGCCACCCAACACTCTGCTTTGAGGCTGTTGCTCTCCTCAGCCACACATCACCCGGAACGGTTGTAGGGGACACCCCCCCCCCCAGGCCTGCTGTGGAGACAGACTAAAGAAGCGGACTTGTTGGGTGCTTATGACAAATCCACTGCACAAATGTGTTCTCAGGACATTCCATATACGCTGTGCCAAGAAAGTTTGGAAGCAGAGCCTGGAGTCCCGCTTCACCTACTCTGCATCCCTGTGCCCTAGGGGGCAGATACCTTCTCCCCTTAAGGCTGAGTTAAGGCTCTCAGACCCTAATTCTTCTGCCTTTCCAGGGACCCCTGACATTTCTGCCAGCAGTAACAGTTCCCAGGAACTGAAAGTCTCTCACAAATATTTGCTTCTGTTTTAGTGTCTTGCCAGAGGTGTAAGCTTGATTTCGAAACTGAAGAATCTGACCCGCAGACTGGGGAGGAAGGAGACTGAAGCAGGGCTCGGGAAGCAGGGCTCGGGAGTTCTTTTACTAGACCCAGGAGCCCGAGGTAGTCCATCAGTGTGCTGACTGAACCCAGGAGAACAAGGCCATTCCCTCCTGCTCTCTGGGCCAACCCAGCGCTTTTCTGAATTAGTCTTCATGGGCTGGGACCTAAGAGATACCGTTCACACAACCTTCCTGTTCCAAACACTGGAGACATACAGCCTCGGGAAATCAGCAGTAACCTGGTTCAGGGCTGCTAAGAAGGGACAGAGGCACTGGGCCTTGGAGGTTCTAGAGGCTGGAGGTTCTAGAAAACACCACCAAGCCCCACTGCTCATACACACCTCCGCTCCTAACCCTGTAGTCACCTGGTGTAGTCATCTGGTGTGCTGGCTGGTTTTATGTCAATTTGACAAAGCTAAAGTTATCTGAAAGGAGGGAACCTCCATAGAGAAAATGCCTCCTAAAATTTATGATTGGCAGGGGAGGTCCCAGCCCATTGTGGGTGGTGCCATCCTTGGGCTGGTGGTCCTGGGTTCTGTAAGAAGCAGGCCAAGCAAGCCGGTAAGATCACCCTTCCATGGTCTCTGCATCAGCTCCAGCCTGCAGGTCCCTGCTCTGTTTGAGTTCCTGTCCTGACCTCCTTCATGATGAACAGCATTGCTGAAGTGTGAACTGAATAAACCCTTTCCTCCCCAACAGAAACCCTAAGGCCGGGCGTGGTGACACACACTTTTAATCCCAGCTCTCAGGAGGCAGAGGCAGATGGATCTCTGTGAGTTCAAGGCTTGCCTGGTCTACAGAACACATTCCAGGACAGCCAGGTCTGTTACACAGAGAAACCCTGTTTCCAAAAGCAGAAAACAAAACCCTAACTAAGGCGTGGAGTGAGACGGAATCATCGCCCTAGTTTGGGAGTGAGAAAACAGAGACACCCCAGCCCCTGCATGTGCTTCCGGCAGTAGGAGGGCCAGCCGGGGTGCCTGGCTTCAAGACCCCAGATGGTGAGCCTGCAGCAGCGGACCCCAGCACAGTAGGGAGTGTGGGCAGGCTCTGGCTCAGACACGGCTGCAGAAGGTTCCTTCCTAGCAGGCCCTCCCCGACAGAACACCAGTTCCAAATGTACAAAGCAGCCATCTGCGGTGGACTGCGCTCTTGGAAATCATCTTAGACTTTAAGGATAGTTATTGACCAGAGCACACGAGACTAAAACACCTAAAAACTCAGTATTGGTGTGCAAGTACAAGGGGCACTTCCTCCCCAATTGGTTGTTACCTTATTTTTATTTTCAGTTTTTGGCAATGAGGATAAATACGTTTCTAAATTATAGTTACAAACTTTGTGTGTATGTGCATATGGGTGTGTGTGTGCATGTGCGTGCGTGCGTGTGCCTGCCTGTGTCTGTGGAGATGAGAGAACACCTTTGGGTGCCATTCCTCAGGAACTATCCTTGTTTTTTGAGGGTCTCTCAATAGGACCTAGGGCTTGCTTCTTAAGTTAATTGGCTAGTCAGTCAGCCCTAGGGATCTTGCCTCCCCAGTGCTGGCATTAAAAGTAAGTACCACCATACCCCATTTCCCCTGTGGCTTCTGGGAATTGAACTTAGGTCTTTATGCTGTGGGAGAAACATTTTACCATTTGTGCTATCTCCCCAGCTCTGCACCCAACTCCCCACCTTTTGACGAAGTGAGTTGCTATGTAATCTGGGCTGGTCTCAAACTCATGACCCGCCCACCTTTGCTGCGTCTGCTGCCTCTGCATCCCATGTGCTGTGTGGTTACAGGTACATGTGTCTGACAGACTCCCTGTGAAAAGCCTGATGCTTAAGCTAACTTCCTGGCTCTGTAGCTCCCCGTGCATGCCTCTTAGTGTCCTCCTGGGTAGAATGAGGACAGCGTGTCCCTTGGAGGGCTGCTGGGAAGACCACAGATGATGTGGGGGAGCAGGAACACAGGGCACCAATGGGAAGAGGGGAACCCAGAGAGTCTTTGTTTTAATCTTCTTACCTTTGGGACCTCTGTTCTGGTCACAAAAAGGGATTTTTTTTCCCACCTGATCCATGATTTCCTGTGAGATTCCCTTTCTGATTCAATGTCTAAGAAGCTGGGCTCGATACTACAGAAGGTGTTATTCAGAGAGCACAGCAGCAAAACGCACATAAGCCAGGAGGACAGACACTGCCACTGTGAGGAGGACACCCAGGCAGCCTGTCAGGCTTCGCTCCTGAGGATTAACGGATCCAGGCACTAACTGTCAGCCGCACAATGAGAAAATTAGTCAGCAATTCCCAGTGACAGCTCTTCTTCTAAACAGTAAGAGAATAAGCAAACACTGAGTCCCTGCAGTCAAGCTGAAGAGTGAGACCTGAGGGGTAAGTGACCTGCCAGTCACTGGGAAGGAGAGACCAAGCTCTGCTGCAGCTTCAGCCTTTACTGAATTCCCAGGATTATCAGGGTCTGGGAATTCTGAATTTAAACCCCACAAAGGCAGCGCGTGGCATGAGGGTGGGGCAGGCGGAGGCTTCCAGGTCTGGTTTGTGCCTGGATGGAGTCAAAAGTGTAACTATTGAGTAACAGTTGCTAAGGTCAGGGGGCACCTGGTGCTCCTCCCCTGCCACTGAGATTAGACTCATCTGTCCCTCCTGCCGGGGCCCAGCCCATTGGAAATTGTGTTTCATGCTTTGGGTCTGATTACCCTGGAAGGCCACCCATCCGGGCATCTCGATGTCTCTGGTCTCTGCACTGCACAGCCCTCCACCAGCCCTCAGTCGTGAGTGTCACTAACTGATGTTCATCAAAACACTGTGCATTGCTCCCCGACTGAGAGGTGGAACTCACTCGCTCGGCATCTCCTGTTAATCTGTACTGAGGACTTGCCTGACAAAACACATTATGGTAAGAATTGCCAGCCTGAAAATGAAGCTATGTTTATGGCTCACCCCTGTTTTCCTTTCCTAAGGGAAATGACATCCCCTCTCTATCCTTCTCAGCCTTCCGGCTCACCCTCCCCTATCATCCACACAGCCTTAACATTTAATTTTTTCTTCACGAGTAAAGCTTTTGTTGGCGATGTCTGCAAAATTATAATAAACATCTCGGGCTCCTGCACTGGTGTCTGAGATTAAAAACATGAAACAATGAGGCTCGACATCACTGCTTTTAATATGGTGTGATGAGCGGCATCTCCCAGGGGGCCACGCTGTGGCCATCTCACCACAGCTACAAGGGATGTGTGCTGGGGAGGTGGCCCTGGATACCTCCCACAGAGGATCCAGGACTGCTGAATGGGGGCAGACACTGCCCCACAGGCTCTCCTTCAGAGCCCAAGGCTTTCACTTTTGTGGTTCAAGTGTTGTAAAAACAAAAGGGGCTCCTTTCTCACCGGGAAGATCTTTTATGCTCCTTTGGTCTGCCCCTCTCTGGATGAGAACACTTCCCTAAGGACAAGGCAATCTGTGAAGGGGCCTCATTTTCCGGCCAGGTTTTCAGCAGGCAGTCAGTAGTGGTTGCGGATGGCAGAGGAAGCTACGGATGTCACTGGGAATAGGGACGCCTACACTTCACTGGTTCCTGTCCCTCCTTTCCTCCTTCCCTTTGGCTTGGGAAGTTCATGAGGCCACCAACAAACACAGCCTGGGTGTCTGCGGAGGAATTCCTGGCTACGCCCTGTGTTTTACTGTGGTGAAATCCAAATGTCATTCAGGGGCCCAACTCCCTGAACTTTCTTTTTCAACGCTTTGAAGCTTCACAAGGCCATGAAGGTGGGAAGTTTGATCTTCTAGCCTTGCTTTTTTTGTTGACCTTAGTGAGGTTCTGTGAGTCACAGTCTCTCCAGGGAGGACTTCTGTCCTCAGGTCTGCCTTGGCGGGGGACAGGAACTGTTCGGCACAACGCTGGCATGGAGCCTTGCCAGTTCTGAATCAGGAGATGAGCACAGAGGAGAAGGTAGGTGAGGGGCTTCCTGGGAGGTGTGAGCATCAGCGAGTGCTTTCCTGGAGTGGGCGGTGTTAGTTCCTGCCCTCCTTCCCCCCCCACCCCTGCCACCTACTCAGTCAGTTACAACATCACCTGTTGCCAGGTGCCTTTCCACCCTTGGCTGTGTGCTACGCTCACCCCTTACAAGTGCCACCAGGCACAGCCTGCTCTCTCTCCTCTTGCTTCTCTCGCCTCTCTTCTTCCTTGTCTCTTTCCTGTTCTGTCTGTCTGTCCCCGGCCTCTCTAATGTCCCCACTCTGACATGGGCTTCACTCTCCCCCTCATCCAATAAACCTCTTGCACTAACTTCATCACGTGTGGCGTGTTTGCTTAGTGGCACACCTTGGCAGGGTCCGCCGAAAGGTACCCACTTCGCTTTTCTTTCTTTATCCTTTCAGATGGGCCATGTGCCATGGGAAACCCTAGTTCTCGTAACAGGGAAAAAGTTACGGGAATCAAGAGCTTTGCATGGGTGGGGTCTATTTCAGACTGTGAGGGATCGTGCAGACGTCGGCCTTGGAGAACCCGGGAACCTGGCTGGATACAGTGGTTCTGTCCAGAGCCGTGGAACAGCATCGCTCTCCGACTGCCAGGTGAGTGCCTTAGGTCAAGCGGTGGTGAAGGCATGCCTCCTTTGGAGACCCTGGATATACAGTGGCTCACAGCTAAATTCATAGTCAAGCATCCCAGGTCGGTGATAAAAGCATCGGTTTCAATGACTTAGAAGACTGTTTCTAATTAAACCCTGATGGGTTCAGCTGTCCCCTCCGTTAGTACCCCAATCTATGCTACCCAGTGATTTTAAGAACTCATAACTGGTTATTATTTTTTATTGCTGTGACAAAACGTCTGACAAACCGATTTGAGGAAGGAAAGGCTCCCTGTGGTCTGATGGTTCATTCAGTCTGGGAAGGCACGGCAGTGGGCACCTTGTGTGTTCGGTCACAGCTCAATGAAACTTTCTCTTTTCTTCCTTTTTATTCAGTCTGGGACTCCAGCCTGTGGGATAACACTCCTCACCTTCAGGGTAGTTCTTCTCTCCTCAGTTAAATCTCTCTGGAAACATTCTGGCAGACAGACCGACCCAGAAGTGTATATCCCAGGCGATTCTAAATCCAGTCAAATCGACAATGAAGACGCGCCATCAAGATGTGGAAAAGCAACAACTTTGCTGTTTGAAGAAATAACTGCAGCCTTTGCCTTCTGAATCGGGAGGATAAATAGCGGAAGAGAGCCCTGCATGGCTTGGATTTGGGGCAGGTGAATAAGACAGTGATGCCTGACTAACACTGACCAGTCAGTCACACAACGTCTAGACGGCAGGAACAAGGTGACAGCTATTCTAAATCTAATTACTTTTGTTTTAGTTAGGTTTTTGTTGCTGCAATAAAACACCAGGAACAACAGCAACTTGGGGGAGGATTATCTCAGGTCTCATTCTACCCTGAGGAAAGTCAGGGCATGAACTCAAGGGAGGACCCTGGAGGCAGGAACTGAAGCAGAAGCCTCAGAGAGGCTCCGCTTACTGCCTTGCTCCCAGGGCTTGCTCACTCACCTAGGAGTGGCCCCACTGCCAGAGAGCTGGACCCTTCCACGTCAATCATTAATCCAGACAATACCCCCATATTTGCCTACAGGCCACTCTTAAGGAAGGCATTTTCCCAACTGTAATTCTCTCTTCCCAGATATGTCTAGATTTGTATCAAGCTGACCAAAGTTCTGATGTAAGAATCAGGTTAAATAAATATGCTCTATTAACTTTTTCCACAGATTATTAAATGGATACTTTGAGACCCCTGACCCAGGTCCAATCCAAACGGCCACTCTGCCTTGCCTCTGAGAGCTGGCTATCAGGCAGCTCGATGCGTCCATAAACTGTCCGCAAAGAGCTCCTGGACCATGTGGACTGCTGTCTGTAAACTAACCTCGCATCCAGTCCAATGGAAAAGAGGGAGCAGACGGGAGGCCTGGACAGAGATGTGCCGGCTCCAACCCCAGGCAGACTACCCAGCAGAGACCAGAGCCCAGAACCTGCAGAAGATCCCACTGTCACCTGTGGGCTTTTCTGCCAGCAATGCTTCTTACCGTAGAATTTATGCCCATCTCTTTTGGGGGGAGGGTTCAAGACAGGGTTTCTCTGAAGCTTTGGGGACTGTCCTGGAACTAGCTCTTGTAGACCAGACTGGCCTTGAACTCACAGAGTTCCACCTGCCTCTGCCTCCCAAGTGCTGAGGTTAAAGGGCGTGCGCCACCACTGCCCGGCTACCCATCTCTTGTATTTCTGCACTAGGTACATCATAAACCTCTCTAAAGGAACAGAAGATCCTCAAGGGTGGGAGCTTCTTTGACTTGCTCAGCTCTGGAGCGTTAATTTCAAGTACAGCGTCTAGAATGTAGCAGACACTGAATCAGCTTGCTTTGTGGAGCAAGGAATGAATGAGCATGGGAAGGAAGGAACCTCATTGTTCCTCAAAGAGAGCTCATGGAAGCGGATACGGAGCAGTCTAGCATCTAGAATCTAGTCTGGCATTTAGTCAAAAGCGAGAAGCCTATTATTGTTGCTAATCTCCGTTGCACTACGAACGGGGTGTCACAGCCAGCATTTCTAAGACTGGAAGTTACTGCAGAAACACGGTTGTCAGAGAACAGCGGGAGAAGAGGGTGAAACTCAGTGCTGAACTAAGCACGCCTGGACCCAGAGAACGGAAGGATCTCTGAATACCGGCTGGAACATACCGCATACGCATGCCTGTGTCTGTGTGTGAGAACAACCCAGAGCCGGTGAAAACTCACGGCTTAGGAATCTCAGATGTGAAAAATTCCAGTTCTAAAGGCAACTTCTTTCAAATCCAACCGTGTTTAACCATATTATTTTGTGTGCACATATACACACAGCATACACAAAACCCTCAAGGATTGGACTGTGTTCCACTTGTAACCTTAACTACAGATGTTTCCAGGAATGTAATCACGTCTTTGGTTCAAAAAGTTGATCACCTTGCAACCATGTCTGTATTTCAGGGGTTGTTATGGCCAGCTTATTATTCTTATATTCACTTCTATAATCCCACCCGTGTGCCTGCCAAATCCCCCATCAGAAATTCCCTACTTGTCTACAGCCATACCACCCTGAATATGCCCCATCTCATCTGGAGAGCCCCCTACTCCTAAACTATAAAACCCCTTATCTTTCGCATGTCCAGTGCTGATCTCTTGAACCCCACCTTTAAGGAGAGACAGCCTATGTACATGAATAATAAAGCTTGCTTTAATTAACTTGGCCATGATGATTTGGTTGGCGGAATTTCTCCTTACATCTAGTTATTAACCATCGCTCAGAGGGTACATGTTCTGTTTCCAGAACCACACGGCAGCTCACAACTTCTGGTAGTTCTACTTCCTGGGGATATTAAGTTCTCTTCTGGCCTCCTTGGGTACTTGGCACACACATGGTGTATATACATACATGCAGATAGGCGCACACACACACAAATAAAAATAAATAAATCTTTAAAAAATATAGAAAAGAAAAATTGTCTTCTATTAAACCATGGGGAAAGAGAAGAAGAACCCAAATAGAGGCACAGTCTCAGTTCTTACAATAAAAATGCCAAGGTAGTGGTTTGGGGCTCAGCAGCAGAGCCTGGGCCATCGATCTGGAGGCCTGGGATTCCCTTCTCAGCACCAGAAGGAAGGTGTGAAGGAGGAAAAGGCTTCAGGTCACACAAAGTCAGAGACCTCCTGAGCAAGTGCAGCCTGTGCCACTGCCTGGGTTCACAGAAAAGGAGATGGCCAGGCGATGGTGGTGCACGCCTTTAGTACCAACACTCTCAGGCAATGGTGGCGCATGCCTTTAGTCCCTGCACTCTAGAGACAGAGGCAGAGGCAGGCGGATCTGCATGAGTTCAAGACCAGCCTGGTCTACAGAGTGAGTTCCAGGACAGGCATGGCTACACAGAGAAACCCTATCTTGAAAAACCAAAAGAGAGAGAAAGAGTGAGGGGAGGGGAGAGAGAGAGAGAGGAGGGAGATTTCTGTAAAGGACATCATAGGATAAGGAGACTCTAACACTGCACAAACAGACAGCCGAGCCAAGACACCACCCATTTTTGTCACCTTTCCCAACTGTGCAGACGCTGTTGTGTTCTTCATAAATACATGCTGAAATCCTCAAAGATATATGAACTTCCAGACAGTTTCTAATTTTTTGAGACGTATTTAGTTTTAGGTTTATTGGAGTTTTGCCTGCATGCATGTCTGTGTGAGGGACCTGGATCCCCTGGAATTGGAGTTACAGAGGATTGTGAGACACCCTGTGGGTGCTGAAAAACGAGCCTGGGGTCTCTGGGAGAGCAGCCAGTGCTCTCGACCACTGAGCCATCTTCCTGACACCTTTGTTTTCCTCCTGTTCTGAAACATGCCAGCCATGACCACATTCTCGTCTCCAAGGAGGCAAGATTCACACAGGAAGTAACCAAGAGTACTAAATACCTATTTATTTACTGTGGTGTTTCTGTAAACACCAACATCACTTGACCCCAGGGACTGCTTTCTGCATCACATAAAAACTTAAGCTGTTTCCTACCTTTTGGTGTCTTGTTGGAAAGCTGGGAAGAAAAATTATATTTTTATTTTATATGAAATTAAGTAAAACAGATGATTTCTGCTTTTCTTCCCATAGTATAACAGGGGAAGGGATTATAATCATGTAAAGCCTTTGGCTTTTTAATTATGTCAGAAAAACAAACCCCAGAGTCATCAGTATTGTCTATCTGGGCTTCTGAGGGCCAGTGTGTCTCTGCCCCTGGAAGCCAGACCATGTCTCACGCATGTTCAACCACTGAGGGGAATTCACTTTTAGCACAGAGTATCAACACACACACACACGCACGCACGCACACACGCGTGCGCACACACACACACACTCCTGGACAATAAAATATAATGTCTTCCATTCAAGTTGCAGATAAAAGGATACAAGCGAGAATATTTTGTTGGCACATGGCCTAAAAGTTCTAAATTTATGTAGTCTATTTTTGCTTCTTTCTTAGACTGGATTAGTTACCAGGCAACTGAAGTATTTAATTTCATTTGCTAATAGTTCCATGTGCACAGTGGCAGCTAAGCATGTGGGACTGTGGACGCCAGTCCAAACACAGCCCCCCACCCAGCCTCTGCTCAGCCCTCACTGTACCCCAGCACGAACCATCCTTCCGGTCTGTCTCTCTGACTGGTGCTTGTGGGGAAACTCACGCGTCTTGTGCAAATGTTTATGGTGCAGATGCCTTGGTGGTCTGTCATCCTCCCTCTAAGAGATTCTGGTGAGCAGCGTTCAGAACCCTCTTTCAGAATTCTGGTTCAAGATGGCAGACCAAGCACATATGTTTTCTTCCCTTCCTAGAGAAAGGAAATAAAATCTTTAGAAATATACTGCATAGGAAAAACAAACAGGCCAGTGTAAAAAGAGCAATCTGAGAGCAAGAGGAGTCCTCAGAAATCAAAAACATGTAAAAATGTGCTCAGGGTTTTATCTTGAGCGGAGGGCAAATTACAAATTCTGAATAAAATCACATTTTCCTATTAGCGGCAAGGATTAAATATCCTGCTTTAGGTGACAAAAGTAGAGCAGTTGGATATAGAAATTCTAAATCACCTTCTACCAAAGACGCAGACACACACACTTGCACACACACATACACACAGAGACACACACTCTCTTTCACACACACACACACACACACAAACTCAAACAAACCAGCCCCACTGAATACAGTGTAACAGAAAAGGTGGCCAGGAGATGATCATTGAGAAGCATGTTAGGTAGGAAACAAAAATAAATGACAGGGAGAAACCCAAACATGCTAACAGGCATAATACAAAGGACTTAAAACTCCCCTATTAAAAGACAGACTTTTAGATGGGAAATAGTATAACCACCCATATGGTACCTTGAAAGGGACTTATATGCTATGGGATGGAATAACTGGAAATAAACATAGTATATTATCAATAAGAAAAAATAGGAAAAGGCATTGATGTAATTAGACCAAAACAGAATCTCAAGACAAGCGAGCATTGTGATGTGGGTTAGATTAAAAAACATCCCAAGCAGGGGCACCTGGGAAGCCCAAGCTCAGAGCAGGGAGCTTCCAGGCTTGTCACTTAGAAACTGATGAACCAAGCACCGGAAAGAGAGGTGGTTTGAACATTCAGGCACAGAACTAGATGGTTTTCACATTCAGATGCAATTCTCAAATAACAGCACAAAGCATTGGTGGTTAAATTTGTACAGAACACTTCAGAAATCTCACCAGTACTAGGTCACAAGTAATATCTCAATAAAACTTCCTTGGAAAGGGAAATATTCCGGCCTCCTGGAGCTCTAGCTCAAGAGTAATTTATGGAAGGAAATCAAAGGAGAAATTAGAGACAGCACTGTGATGAATGGCATGGGAGCACTCAGCTCAGAGTCTGCAGGACGCATCAAAGAGACTCCAACTTCCAAGGCTCCCAGCAAGCAGAGAAGCCTGAGAATCACTGTTAGCTCAAGAAAAAAAATTTAAAGTTGAAGGGATTCAATAAAGAAAAAGATGATGAAAGAGAAACAAGCTGGTTTGATCGTTAGACCTAAAGATGTCACAATTAATAAAAAAGCAAGATTAAAAAAAAAACAAAGCCAAATAAACAGAAAACTAAAACTTAAAAAAGGTTGAACAATGAAAAATTAAGAATAAACAGAGCATGGCAATTACAGGCATGGATTTGATTTCAAAATTACCACATGCGTGTGTGTGCAAGTACTAATGATACGTCTGAAAATATAAGCAAGGAAATGAAAGTAAAATGATTCTAAAACATATAAGTTACTAAAATGAACCAGCAAGGTGCAGAGAGAACCGGAGGCGGAGGGTCCCACGTACAGATGGCTTAGGGACTTGCTGCTTTCTTTTTCCTTTAACAGTCTCGAAAGTACACATTCGCTTCTGTCGAGACGCGAAGTTATCAAAAGCTTTTCTGTTTGCTGCATGAAGCTGGAGGAACCTGGGTTCTCCAACAGCTAGCTTGATAGATACATACTTGTGTGGTGATATTTATTTGTGCTTTAACAAATAAAGCTTGCCTGAGGATCAGCGTGCGGAGTTAGCTACACTGGTTAGCCCTAGAGCCTGCACACAAGAAGAGGGCACCGGATCTCATTACAGATGGTTGTGAGCCACCATGTGGTTGCCGAGAACTGAACTCAGGTCCTCTGGAAGAGCAGCCAGTGCTCTTAACCTCTGAGCCATCTTTCTGGCCCCTCCATTTGCTACCACAACTGACTCTAGAGCTAACGAGTGTGGCTAGCTCTGCACTCTGATCTTCAGGCAAGCTTTATTTGTTAAAGAACAAACAAAATATCTCCACATATCTGAGGTAGTTGTCCTGCATCCACATTCCACTGACCTGAGGGATAAACCTGACTCATTCAGGGCCGTCCCCAGGGCTGGGCGCACCCACACATGTAGCTCAATTTCTTCCTGATTTCCAGGCCATCTCTGACAAAGCAGTGATTTACCCTGTAATGAAAGGAATAGGTGACATCCAGAACAAGCCCAGGGACTTCAGTAACTAAAAATCACAACGACCTGTGACACCAGCAGGCTTGACCTAACTAGAAATGGACGATCCTTCTTGCACACAAGCCTTGCCTGAGTGTTCTGAAACACGGCAAGCACATTTTAAAAGCCATCTTTGGTGACAGTATGGTGTCAGCCAATGAGGTGCTCTCTGTGGGCCAGGATGTGAATTCCCTTTGGCACCTGGGTAATGACGTTGACAAATTAAGTTATTTTAATTATTTATTTTCTTCTCAATCTCTTTGCTCCTGCTAGCTTGCTTCTCAAATGTGCCCACCTTAGGGTAGCCCGTGTCCATCTATGTACAAAGTGGACAAGAGAGTAATGCCTTCATTGTGGACATCTTAAGTACCTAAGAGCACACCCCATGGTGCTCCTCTGAAAGCCTTCACCCACAAACCCTTTGGAGGCATGTAATAACCCTGGGAGGGAGGCAGTGATATCAAGAATTGAATTACTGAACTGAACACTTCCCAGTCAGTGGGTGAGTCAGAAACCAAATGAGACGCTGCTGCTTTCTATCCTACCACGCTTCTTTTTCTGGGAAGCATGGCGGGGAGATAAATATCTCTCTTATTGCCGTCTACAAGATGGGAGTTGCCAGTGGTGGCCACAGTGGCCCTGCTTTATGCTACCAACACACCGGTTTCAACATTATAACTGTTCTGCTCAAACATGAAAAGTTTCAAAATTGGTAAATATTTATTAATGATCCACTATAATTAATGATGTAGAGACCCAACATATTCACTACAGAAGGGCCTGACTTAATTCCTAAAACAACCATTAGTGGAAGAAGTACCCTAGAATAAGGGGGTCCTTAACTTAAAAATTATGTGTACACACACACACACACACACACACACACACACACACACACACACACGTACATCTCCACACCCAGCTAGAGAAATGTTAGGTTTAGTAATTCAATTCAATAATTCACACATATATGAGACTATGAGACTGGGCACACACACATATGTCTGTCTGTCTCTCTGTATGTATGCATAGTGGCATACATAATTGTCACAATAGCTGAGGCAGGAGGGCCACAAAGCTAAGGCCATTATCTAGTAATACTTTGTCTTGAAAGAATATGTGTGTGTGCATGCACGCATGTGTGTGCACGTGTGTGCCCATGAAGGCTCTAGGTACTGGATCCCTGGGAGCTGGAGTTACAGGTGGTTGGCTGTGGGCTGCCCAATGTAGATCCTGGGAACTGAACTCCAGTCTACAAAAGCAGTAAGTGCTCTTAACTGCTGAGCCATCTCTCCAGCCCTTAAAATATATTCTTGCTTTTAGAAAAATCTGTTAAGCACAACAAAGCAACTCCCGTGGGCCTGTGGAGTCTTTGTTGCCGTCGTAAAAGGAGGCAGCCTTACCAAGTGGGACAGAGAGTGTGTTCTCACCTACTGTCTAAGCTTTAAACACCTTCTTGGGGAGAACATGACCAGAAGCTACTGGCCCACCTTTGGAGGGAGAACACAGATGACAAATGTGACGTGCCACAAACACAATCAAATAAAAAAACACTGGGGACAATATTAAAAACAGTGATGGGGAGCCTGCTGGATAAGAGGGAGTGGGGTACAGCAGGAAGGCTGCGTGGGCTAGAGACGGGGGAAGGAGCTGGTTCAGAGGGAGGGAGACTTCTTTTAGCAACCATTGAGAGAGCATCGTTTATGGTGAATCATGCATCAGGCCTCAGCCCGTGTCTTAGAAACATACATTCCTTAGTGCTTCTTAAGCCCATATTCACTGCAGGAAAGGAAGCCCGGATCAGGCTTTGACTGAAAGATCCACATGTCTAAGACTGTTTGCTTTGAGAACAGTGGCTCGGGCTTGACCACGTGTTGTCACCATGTCCTTTCTCCAGATCTGTCCACTCAGTTTAGGGCAAGCCTTGAAGGGTGCTTCTTCTATGTTCCCTGGGTCTCATGTACCCTAGGCTAGCCTCCAACTCGCTAAGTAGCCCAGGCTGGCCTTGAACTCCTGATCGTCCTATCTCCCAGGTGCTGTGATTATAGCTGTGTGCCTCTTTATCCAAGAGTGCTGGATTTCACCCAGAATTAATCTGCCTCATGCAAGCACACTACTAACTGAGCTACACCTGTTGGCCCTGAACTAAGGTCCAAGCAATCCTCCTGCTTCAGCTTCCCCAGTAGCTGGGACCCTAATGACCACCATACCCAGCTAGAGAAAACGTCTACAAGAGAGGGTTACCCTCACCCAGATACTTATGCCTGCTGAGGCAATGAGGTTGGAGCAGTCCTAAATAACTAGATAAGATAACCGCCAACTGGGAGCCTTTTCCACACCTGTGCCAGATCCCGTGGTTACTGCAAACCTGGGTGGGGGGTGGCACGGGCAGAGGGACCGCCACCCAAGGAGTGTTGTCATCTTCCCAGGCAAGGCCAGCTGTGCAGCATCTTGGGAAACCTTCACTTTCGCCATCACCTAAAGATGTTGAGACGAGGTAGGAATGAGGCTTGGTGTTTTCTGCCTCATGCAGGACCCAGCCTCAGGGGGGAAGGTGCTAAAAGTGGCCTCCTAATAGTCTCTCAGAATTTCCAGACACTTTCATTTTAAGTCAGTGGATAGGCTAGGGCATTTATCTCTGCCCCATCTGTGCTGGAAAAAATCAACCTTGGAGTTCACCTGACAAGTCCCATTTTTCTACACCAGCCTGAAGGACTGTTTCCTCTCCTGACACAGAAACCTTTCCTCTCCTCCCCTCTCCTCCCCTCCCCTC
>NC_022012.1:94854831-94893288 GCF_000317375.1 Microtus ochrogaster | reverse complement strand
TGAAGTTGTGATTAAAGAAGAAACCAGCTCTTCCTCCTACAGTTACCGCGGCTGAGTTCTGAAACACTGGCCAAGGAAGCAAAGGTGTCACAGAACAAGAGATGAGTTTGCTAAAGTAAGCGTAAAACAAAGGCTGGAGGAAAGAGGAGCTACAAATGAATGAAGGCCCTGAGCTAAGCACAAAAGGCAGACCAGGAAGGCTGACCCCAGGGGAGTGGGAAGTGAGGCCGGGCTGCACAAGCAAGGGCCTTGAGGATAGCTGGGGAGCAACATCAGCTGACCTAATTACTTAAGATGAAAAACTAAGGCTTTTGATTAAGACCATCAAATAAAAAAGCAGAAATTACCAAAGCCTTCATGTCTCAAATGCTTTTTACCTCCCTGTCGTCTCCCACAGGTCTTTAGAAACAGACAATTAAGACAAACAGTAGTTAGAACAGTTGAGATCTTGGCCAGTCTTGGTCAGGTCACTCTGAGGGCTTGGGACTTGGGACCCGAGATCCCTTTCTCAGTTCTACTGACTTCAGATCCATACAGCCCCCTGCACAGGCCACAGTTGCCGCTCCCTCTGCCAATTAAGTGTTTCCGTTATCATCCTTCCCGCTTCTTATTCACCCAGCATTAATCCCCTTAAATTGGTCTTTGCTAGGGAATTTTGTTTTTTAAAACCCAGTATGCATTTAATAAAAGCAGCCAGCCAAGGTCTGAGCTTGGCTGACGGGCAGGCAGCCTCCCTGCTTCTCCTTGTCTGCGAGTCCCGCCTGTCTCTGCCACTTGGTCAAAGTCTTGCCTTTCTGGGTTAATAGACTGCCTTCGAAAATGGCAGTTAATCCTGGGATGACAAAATGTTAAGCCGCCCAAGGAAGAATTAAATATTTCAGAAGAGGAGGCGGTTAAAAACTGGCAAGTGCTATTTTAGATTCTTTGAAAATTTAAGTAGAAAAGCAGAAAATAGAAAATGGCTTGTCTCGGGTAAAATGGAGCAAAGTTCGCTTCTGAGACGTTTAATAACATGGGGATAGGGCAGGCAGGGATAAAACAACAGCAGCAGGCTGGGATGAAAGGGGATGGACCACTGGGTACAGGAATGGGGATGCTCTGGTGGAGGGAAACGGGGCTCGAGTTTGGGAGTTCCTCCAGTATGGCAAGGGAATACGATTTGAAAGCTAAAAACCGACCCAATTTCTTTCTCTTGGACTGGAAAAGAAAGCAAACCTTGCATTCTTGGAGAGTTGGTCCTGGCATCTGTTGCCAGGGTTGGGTCCTGGCTTTGAACCTTGCCTCTACTGGGCTGAGTTAAAATCAGGAAGGGCAGAACAGCCGTGGGTAGAGGGGGTAGATCAGTAGGCTGCGTGTCTTGAGGTACCGAGTCATCAATACAAGCCAGGCTGTGATGATACAATGGCCACACAGACTTAACCTGGACACATTTTTTTTCCCCCGTACACAGAGTGAGTGAGTGTGAGAGAGAGACCACTTTTCCCTCCACGACAGAGGGAAACCAGGTAATTGTAAAAACGCTGCAATCATTTTCCTACCCTGCACTTTAACAATCCAATTTATTGCTCTGCTCCTCACAGCTGCTTCCTAGGGCTCACGGATGGAGGTTCAGTCCTATTAGTGGGATCTGAATGGCAGGGTTGAGGATTTATGTATTTACGGCTCACTTCAGAGAGGCCCAAGTGAGTGACTTCAATTGTTTTAATTTGCTACACCCGTCTCCAGCCGCCGTGGGGTGTTTGAAAGGGACTAAAATTTTTTGGCGCACTGCTACAGGGTCCTGGGTGGCACACGTGGGCTGGAGGGGGCACATTCTTGGCACCATTCAGAGATGGGCTCTGTGCAGACCCTTCTAGAACCACTGGCTGGTAGAACTCCTGCAGGCACCTCATGGGGTTCTGAAGCTGATGTGGCTCCAAGACACTAGAATCTATGGCTGACAGACCCCTCCCACTATCCATACCCATGGCAGTGCCAGGCCTCTAGGTCAGAGACCTGTAAACGCTGGGTTATTTCACTGAGAAGATACAGGACGGGGCCCATGCGTCTACCTCCCTGCACAGAACCCAGACAAGGACCCGTGACTGAGGCTGTCATGTACCCAGGAGGAAACGCTAACCTCCCGTTGTGTCTGTGCACCCCGAAAAAGTCCAGGGCGGCATGAGTGGGCCTGTGCTGCTCACCGAAGGACTGCACCTAGCTGCAATTGCTAGTGAGCCACCCTTGGAAGGAAAACGGATCCCACTTCTACATCGAGACCTTGATATTGTTGGGCTGCAATGCTTTAATTAAGAGGCTATTTTAATCTGAACTTCTCAGATGACCATGGCTTTGGGGCTGCATCTTTGCTCAGATGTAAGCAGCTGCTGGTTAGAAACTTGGGTGCTGGAGTCTGTGGACCTGATACTTATTTTTGGCTGAGGATTCAGGCATGACCCCTGGACATCTGTGTGATGCGAGCATTGATTGTACCCTAACCCCAGGGGCAAATGATCCAGCAGAAGAATGTGTTGTGTGCTGTAAGGGCTCAGCAGGGCTCAGGCTGGGAGGTTATAGGAGCCACCAACCCTGTTGGGTGGTAGAGATGGGGGGTAAAGTGGGGTCCTCATGAAGTAAATAAAGCCCCCACAGTCTAGCATAAGTCAGAGGTGATGGGTGACCTAGTTCTGCTTGGTGAGTTGGGAAAGAGAAGAAAATGAAAGCAGAGTCCAGGTGTGGCAGCACCATGAGGCTGACGAAGGGGACCATTTGGTTTTTAGAAAGTTTAGCACTCAGAAGGCTGAGACAGGAGAATTGCCACGAATGCAAGACAATCATGGGCTACAGACAGAGATCCTGTCTCCAAAACAAAACAGACCCCACCCCCAGAGCTCCTGAAAGGCAAAAGCAAAGATAATTTAGGAGGTGACAGGACAAGAGAAGTTACCCATCCGGGGCTCATCTCAGAGAGGCGGGGGCGATGTGGGTGCTGTTTTAATTTGCCACGCGAAGGTGGAGAGAAGAAGACCGGGCAGGCTTTCTTTCTCGTGGACTTAAGTTTGGAAAATACGTGTTCTTGCAACACTGACCATAAAACCCCTAGCTTTCTGCTCATTGCCAAACAGCCACAGGAAACAGCGAAACGGCAAATCTCTTGTGTTTATTCCACACAGGTTGCTCTCAGGAAGGAGGCCTGAGAAATCACCGTCCTCCAAATCCCTTTGCTTTTTAAAACTAGAAAAAAACACAACAGCCTCTTCAGCCAAGGAGCACAATGGACTCAGATTTGCTGGTGGCGGTTGGACGGATGGTGAGGCCCGCCTGCCTCACGGTTAGAGGCAGTAAGGAGGTGTTTTAAGGGAGGCTGTGAAGTATCTGCCTCCATCCCCTGAGTGTGCAGCAGGCAGCGGGAGAGGGTGGTGCCGGGGAAATGTCTGACTGTGAAGCAGAGCGCCATTTCCAGAAGGGAATCAGCAACCCACAGGCCAAGCTATTTACGATGCCCCTGCTTTTCACAGGTAATTTACAGAGAGCGTGAGAGCCTGCTGCTGGCACCGGCTCCCTGTGTCCCAGAGGAGTTGGGCTCCTGGAGCTGCAGGGCAGTTTGTTCCAAAGGGCAGCAGAGGTCACTCGGGCTGTTTTCTCAGGTTCACCATCTAGAGTCCATCCTGTGATCACCTCGCCTCATGTTTGACTGCTTTATTTTAACTTTTAAATTTTAATCATCAGGAAAAAAAACCCAGCCAAACAAACAAACAAACAAACAAACAAACAGAAAACCATCTCCCAGGGCCTTGTTTCTCATTTCTCAGGGTGGCTCCAGAGTTCAGCATCCTCTCCCTGGGAGCTGGTCAGACAAGCCCTGACTGTGGGAAAAAGCTTTTTCACAAGATCCCCACACGGACCCGCAGAGCCGCAGGAATCCTATCCCCGTGTAGGTTCTCATGGGCTGGGAGACCTGGGGACAGGGCTGTTCCCATCAGGTGGTTTAGGTAAATTAGTCTACACTCTGAGCTGGGTCAGATCTCCAGGGACAGGGAATAAGGGGGTGGGTGGAGTTGGGCTCTGTGGGTTCTTTTTAATCCCCCCTCTTTCAGCTCCCCCACCCATTCTCCCCTCCTTTACATAAAGCAGGGTTTTATGTAGTCCAGGCTGGCTTTGAACTCATGCTACAGCCACGGATGATTCTGACTTTCTCATTCTCCTGCCTCTATCCCCTGAAGGCTGGGATTCTAGCCAGGGCAATGAGTATGTTAGGAGAGCCCTCTACCAACTGAACCAAACCCCCAGCCCTTTCCTTAGTAATTTTACAAGAACTCCACAGGATAGAAAGCCCCCTCAGCTGCAGAGAGACCGCCAGGACTCTCCACTGTTACCTCTGCCACATGGGTTATGCAGGCACACATCTTCTGCTATTATTACTCTAATTCCAGAGAGAGGGCTGACCACACTCTGCTCGGTTCCAGGACTCAGACCCACTCCTTTCCATCTTGGGTGTCCTCTGGTCACAAGCCCTCATTTCTCTCCCGTGTTTTCACTCCAAGAGTCACACTGGCTCCCAGCTTCCATCCCTCACGGGCTGAGGTTGCCCAGGACTCACCTGCCACTGTGTCATCTGCTGCTCAATGCTCCCCACTTTACAGTTTGCCTGTGATGCCTGCATCCCTTCTTCTCCCTCTGTGGCACTGCTGTGGCTTTGGGGGGTTGACAGGAAGGGACTTCATCGATGGCTTCCTCCCCTCCGGACAGCATAGGGAAGCCAGGGTTCAGGCTCCCTTTCCATGCAGGCCCATAAGCTCCCTCTGGAACCTGCAGGTCAGTGCAGTTCCCAGACTAGACATGGCCGCATCTCTGCAGGTTCTTTCTGTTTGGTTCCTAGTCCCTTTATCAAACCCTTTTTTCTTTGGTTTTTTTGAGACAGGGTTTCTCTGTAACTTTGGAGCCTATCCTGGAACTAGCTCTTGTAGACCACGCTGGCCTCGAACTCACAAAGATCCACCTACCTCTGCCTCCCGAGTGCTGGGATTAAAGGCGTGCGCCACCACCACCCGGCTACAACACCAGTGTGTCACCTGTTGCCTCTGCGGGGTGGGGGGGCCCCTGACCGAGCTGCTCTACACACACCACATTCCTTAAGGTCCCACCGGCCATTTCTCCCTCCCTTGTTCTCCTCCTGTTACAATCAATAGACAGCTCCCTTCACGGCCTCACACACAGCATATTCAAAATGTCCCCGGTGGTGACAGGTCATCCTGTTACTCCTAGAAGCCGAGTGTTATCACTTGCTCCATCCAGGTTTTCATCTGCCATCACCACCCATCCTACCTTAAACAGCATCTCAGGAGACAGAAGGGGAGAGACCTCAGACTTTTTGGTCTAACTCAGGCCTGGGGAGTCCTCGCCTGAGCTCCCTAGGTAGTGTAGAATGTGGGGCACACAGACCTCCCATGTCCCGTCTCAAGTTCCTGATCCCTTAAACTGCCTTCCTCATCAGGAGACTCCCACCTCTCACTTCAATCAATCCATCGCTGGGACAAAGACAGTTTGGAACGTCAGCCCAGCTTACACCCTGCCTCGGGTGCCCTGGATGCTATGTCCTGGCATACAACCTAGGTGAGCCACCATCTTCCTAGCTAGGGGACGGCCAGCAACCACTGCCGCGCAGTGCAGTGGAGGGTCTGTCCCACTCCTGACTGTCCCTTTAGAGTCTAGACTGCTCGGGAAAACCCCAAAGGACTCTGCTTTTCCCTCATTTCCACAGTCTCTTACTTTCTGTCCCACTTACCACTAAACAATTAATCACGTCCTACTTCTGGCTTTGAATAACCTCAAAAGACGCACAGTTAACTCTTTAACAGCCTAGGCCCAATAGCCCCAATCACAGCACTTTCCAGAAGTGTGGCTACTCCAGTTGAGCGTTTCTCCAAACCTCTCAGCATCCAGGGTCCAGCAGGGCAGGCTAGAAACCAAAGATGAGCACAGTCCCCCCACTTTAGGACATGACATTGACAGGAATTCACAAGGGGAGTCTCACGGGGCCACTGCAAACCAGAGGCGGCACCCCGAAGGGCACTCCAGCTCCCACCGTCCTCCCAACCGTCCAACTTTCAACTGGACCCTACTTTCTATATAAACCTGGCCTCATTACAGCTGATCACACACACTACAATTTCTACTTGAATATAGGTTGTGATATACACATCTTTTTTCTCTTTTTTTTTTTCTCCAAAGACAGCAAAGTGCTTCTGTGTCTTGACCCTCATGTGACACTTTGCCGTGCAACACCCACACTACCTCTGCCCTAAGGTGTGAGATCCCTCACTGCCCACTGCCTGGGAGAAAGCAGTCACTTTAACAGGCTGCCTTTCCCTTCTGCCACCCAGTCAAATCCACGGCCTCCGCGGCAGCAAGGAGTCAATGAGGTCATTGTCCTCAGCACCATCTCTGTTGCTACAAGGCTGCCCTGCCATGCCCTCCTGCCCGGAAGATCACCACTGACTCAACTCTTCCTCAGTCCCATTGAGTGGCCTCATGAACCCATGCGTCCTGGTTAGTCTTTAGTGCCGACTTGACCCAGAGAGGGCCAGGAACTAGCAGATGGATTAAACGAGGCAGGGCAAAAGTACAGAAAAGAATGGGGTCACAGTGGCCACGAAAGCATGGACTCAGAGTTCCTCAGAAGACATCATATAGAACAATGCCTCGTCCAACACATCACCTGTGTGTTCAATCTGGGACCCTTGGGAGAGCCCAGACTCTAAGAAGCTCCAGTGGCGTCACTTTGAGTCCCAAGATTCCAGATGACCCAAATTAACCATTTGGTTTTATAAGCTGAAGACTAGAATGGTGAGCGTAAGAAATGGCAATAATCTAAAGCACGACCTGTAACTTCTGTCCCCAGCCCCTTTCAAGAGAACTATTAAAATGGACACAGGTTATGAGGCAAATGCTTCCTCTGCCCTCACAACTAGCCTTGTTTGGGATGTCACGGGTAGACACTGCTCTGTTTTGAGAACTCAAAGCCTGAAGAGGACTTGATTCAGCTGTATGAACCTAAGACAAACAAGCAAACAAAACATCTGGGACACTTAAAACAGGACTCTCACGATCATAGAAAGCGAGGGACTCACTACCTGGGATGCACAGGACCCAGCTTCTGCAGGAAGAAGAACCGCCTGCTTCAACAAGACATTTGCACAAAGCTCTTCAACACTGCCAAGTCTTACTGACCCAGAACGCTAGTTACCTGTCTGACTTCTTTGATAAAAGACTCGATTCGAGCAACCGAAGGGAAGAGTGACTTCTTTTGGTTTGGAGTTTAAGGGGCACAGTTCATCACGGCAGAGAAGCCACAGCATCAGAAACAGCCGTGGCCGTGGCCGTCACGGTATAATGCACTTGCTCACATCTGCACAGACTGGAAAGTAGAGACATGGTAGGAAGTGGTACCCAGCAATAAATCACACGGTCCGCCTCCCTGACTTCTACTTCCTCCAACTAGGCTCCATTTCCTAGAGGTTCCACAACCTTCCCAAACAGTCCCACTGGCTGGGGACCAAAGCACTCGAGCCTGTGAGGGACAGCTCACATCCAAATCATGTTGGGAAGGAGAGCAAGAATCGGTTTCTGGAGCAGTGTGTCGTTCCCAGTGGGAATGGTCCAGCAGCCTAAGTGACTTGGCAGTTTCCAAAAGAGCTCACCCTTCAGCTCCACCCTGAGCCTGGATCACAGAGCAGCAATGAGCAAAAACACTGTACTTGTTACCACACCATCCTAACCCTTAACTGACAGCTTAGCGACCAGTGCTCTGGGATAAAGAACCATTTGGTCGGGGCCCAGAATCTGCTCACAGCTCATGTTAATGCCCAACCAGGTTCAGGACACACCAGGCTAGATGGCCCTCTTCACTGGCATTCACCCTGGGGTGGTGCAATCAAGGACACGTGTTGCCTGTATGTCCCCTGGTGGTCACATCAGAAGGTGACTCCAGGGGCCCACTGCCTGGGTTGAGGAAGGAGAAAATGAGGGTGGCTGGGTTCTTCAACCCTCTGATTCTATTTGAGGAGCAACACCACGAAAGATGAAGATGAAGAGCCACCTCCATTATGGGAAAGGCAATCTAGACATTTCAGTATGTACCAAGTATGAAGAAGGGATCAAGACTGAGTTGTCTTCTCCAAGAGCGGAGGGCGTTGTTTCTAGAAGATGCTCCTTCAAGTGCATTTGCAATTAACTGAACATTTGATGGGGGACAGATTTCCTGCAGGTGTGAGCAGCTTGCCTGGATGAACCCCGAGCCATGAAGAAAGCACAACGATGGGGACAGGCCATGGAGGAAGGGTGCCGTGTCTCCCCCCATACACAGGGAAAGCAAAGGAAGAAGCTTCCACCGAGAGGCTCCAGGGATGAAAAACCGAAGCAGGGGCATTACCAGCTCCCATCCTTATCCTACCCCCTTCCTCTGTCTTGAGAACTTGCCCTTCCACTCACAGGGTGGGGAGCATCCTTTTCTGCCCCGACTTTTCGTTGCCTGGGCAACATGCGCTGGCCGATAGAATGAGGCAGGGGCATGTGTGCTGCCCCAGAGTCCATGTCGAGAAAATTCGCGTGCTAGCTCGTTTGTCTCTTGTTGCTGCAAGCGTAGCTCGCCTAACTGTCTGCTGGCCCACAGATGAGTGGAGGTACCCAATCAACCCCGGACCTGAGGAGCAGGGAGCACAGACACACAGCTGTGACACCCGAAGCACGGGGACCGCCAAACTCCAGAGAAGCTGAGCTATAGCAGTCCTGTGGGTCTGTGCTAACACCTGTGGGCTGTAGAGCCGCTGAGTTTTGAGAGCGTTCTTACCTCGACCACTGATACCTGGAACAGGGGCCCCGGAAGAGATGCAACTGTCACCAGCTCCACCCAGGTTGACAGGCCAGGGTTCTGCTCCAGGCAGCCATTGGTCCCAGAGAGCAGACTACTGAGCTCTTTAGTGGAGGGGCTTTGGCAACTTGAGTATTATCAATTATTCAATTGTTTTCATTGCAGCATGCTGCTGATATTTCTACACAGTATGCGAGAGAGAGAGAGAGAGAGAGAGAGAGAGAGAGAGAGAGAGAGAGAGAGACTTTTCGTCCTGCCCATTGGCTGGAGAGAGGGACACTTTTACTAATAATGAACTTTGCTAGGCCACATGCCTTTCCTCGGGTCTCCTGGTGTCTCCTAAGCTCCTCATGCATCCTCTGGAGGCCTACAGCTCCCTTATGCACTGTGGGATCTCTCCCAAGCTCTTCAGTTAACGGTTTTCTGGGAGGGAGGGACAGGAAAGTCCCACGGTCTCACTAATTAAATGATTCTCCCCTCCAGCTCAGTTGCTCACCACGAGTCTGGCTGAGGTCTTCTTTATGACCACCTCATCTTAGGAAAATCTATTTTTCTGTGCCTCTCGTTCCTCAACAGGAGAGCTTAAAGGTTGCTGTTGTGGTTAAAATAGTGTGTAGCTAGGAAAAGTCCAAGCCTATGCTCACACACGGAGAGACTTGTATTAGCCTTGGGTTACTATATCAAAATGCCCCACACAAGAGAAACCGCTTCCTTTGGTTGGATCCGGTTGTTTTGAGCCTGTGGGGATACATTAAAGTGAGCGTGTGTGGTAGCAAAAAGCTGCTCACCCCATGGCAAGGAAGAGAAAGAGAGAAAGACCAATGGGCTGGTGCCCTTTGTCACCTTCAAGGACATTACTCCAGTGATCTAAGGGTCTCACACTAGACCCAACCCCTTAGAGACTCTGCCACCCCAACAGCGCTGCTAACAATTCTCTAACACACGGGGACCCTTGAGGGGCGTTACTCATTTGGTTTAGGGGCTCAAAGTAATCCGGGCACAAGGCAGTGGGGTTGTGGACTACATAAAGATTCTTGGTCACAGAGGTAAATGGTGCTGAGACCCATGGGCGAAGCCTTGCCTCCCATGAAGCCTGGAGCTGCCCAGGTCACCTGCCTCTAACTTGTACAGAGGCTTTGTGGCAGCACACCAGGGCAGTAAGCCTGGAGATATGTTTGAGCTGAGACTTTTTTCAGGCAAAGTGAAGACGATCGCTGCACTCAGTGGTTTGAAAAGAGCAATGAAAAGGGGGCTAGAAAAACAGGCTTCCCTCTGCCCCAAGGAGTCTAACAGGGCACGTGGAGAGGCTGGCCCAGAGTCAGGGCCTTGTCATACCCGGCAACTGCTCTGCCACTGAGCTACATCCCTAGCCTCTGCTCTGTGTGAACGTGTGTGCACGTGTGTGTGTGTGTATGTATGTGTGTCTCTCTGTGTGTGAGTGTGTGACTCTTGTGTGTATGTCCCTGTGTATTTGAGTCTATGTGTGTGTCTGAGACTCTGTGTATAAGTGTGCCTGTGGCTTGTGAGAGCGTGTGTGTGTGTGTGTGTGTGTGTGAGAGAGAGAGAGAGAGAGAGAGAGAGAGAGAGAGAGAGAGAGAGAGAGAGAGAGCACTCCTGTGCATGCACAACTTGTGCAGAGGTCAGCCTTAAATATTGTTTCTCAGAAACTGTTCGCCTTGGTTTTTGAGGCACCTGGCATGGAACTTGCCAAGTAGTCTAAGCCTAGCCAGACAGCGAGCCTAGCCAGACAGCAAGCCCTAGGCATCTGCCTCACTCTGTTTCCCCAGGGCTGGGATTGCAAGTGTGCACTAGCACACCTAGCCCTAGCTTTTTAATTTTTTTCCTAAAATTCTTTCATGTGTGTTGGGCTGGTGCTCAGAGTTTCGGGCAAGCACTTTACCAGTCATTTCTCCCACCCTCCACCCCACTCCTTGGCCTTTTCCTTTGTCCAGTTGTTTTTTTGAGACAAGATCTCACTCAAGCTGGCCTTGAACTCACTACACATTCCAGGCTGGCTCCTGTCCCTGCTGCCTCTGTTTCCCAAAGGGCTGGGATTCCAGGCATGCACCATTAATCTCCACAGGACCTTGGACCATCCTCAACAGCAGTGCTAGAAGCTGTTTGCACACAACCAGGCTTGAGAAATGTTGTGATGTTTCTGGTCTCTTTAATCTAGGCTTAGATGCTCAGAAGCCAGCAGCAGGTCAACCAAACAGACCACAAAAGGGGGAGATCACCTCTAGTCATGTGTGTTTAAATTCTAGGGTTAAAGCTCCAGCTGTAGCCTTTGTGTCTTGTTAACACCTAGTAACTCAGAATCTCCCGGTGTCCCTGTGTCCGGGCCAGGGAAAGGGGCAGGGCCTGGAAGGGGACCCTGGGCGAGGGAACAGCTTGGGAGGTGGCCTGGTCCCTGCCAAGTGGCCTCTGATGGCACACTAATGATAGGAAAGAGCTCGGCCACCCAAGGCAATTAGGGAGGATGAGACACGGCACACGCCAGGCAGCCGGGGGAGCACAGGGGGATCTGATTATCCCTCTGTCTTGTTTAATAGGAGTTAATAGTTGGAGAGGAATAAAGAATAGCGCGTGAAGTTCACTGCCAATACCGTCTAATATGCATGCTATGTTTTTATTTCAAAGAGGATAAAGGCCCAAATTTTATACTGAAAACAAATGTTAAAAATTAATTATAAAGAAGATACCAGAGGGCCTCCAGCCTGTTCCCTGGGTGACTGATTGAATGCCTGCCTCATTTAGGCTGGTATAAACCCAATCTGTTGGAAGGAGGCCAAAACTACTTGCCAACGTCCACAGAGACTCTCCAAGAAAATGATCTTGGTGCCAGGGAAGAGAAAAACATACTTACCACCACTGCCTGGAGCCAGCCACCGCCACAGGGTGCCACCCGGTCATGGGAAGGACACTGAGCCATTTTGCAGAGTCACTGGGGGGCAGGAGTGTGCTTCCTCACTTGGTCACCAGTGAGGCCGACGAACAGGCTGCTCAGGCTGGGAGAAAAGTGGGAGCGGGTGGGGATTTTTTTTAAATATATCTTTGAGTTTTGTTCGGTCTCAGAAAATATCTTCCAGTTCTCAGAACGTGCAGACTCCAACTGAAAAGCTTTTCTAGAGCAAGGCAGGAAGTAAGCCAATGACTCCATCTATTCTTTGAATTTTAAAATTAATTTTAATGTCAAGATAACATTTTTTTTGTTCAAATAAAACTAGAAGATTGCCCCAAAATGATCACAGTCTCCACTGACACTCCCCCCCCACACACCCTATTTCTTTTCTGTTTTCCTGTCCCAAGGTAATTGCTGTGAACAGGCTGGTGTGGGCCCTCCCAGACCTTCAGAAAACACAAACATAAAGGGTTGTTTTGTGTAGCCTCTATTTCACGTGTAAGAGCAAAGTGTTTCCTTGTAATTTGCACATACATGTGCAAATTACAAGATGTATACATATATGTTCAAATCACAATTTCTGAGACATATACATACATACATACATACATACATACATACATACATATATATATCATCATTACCTACACTAAGTATGGCATGGGTGTCCAATATGGGGTCTGGCCACACCATGTGATAGGAATTTGGTAATGTCTATAATGAGGCTTCTCATTTATGTTCCTAACTTTATCCCACAAACATGCACCCCTACTTCTGCAAGACACTGAACACAAGCTGAATAGTCCACCTATTGGCCCCAGCAAAGGAGATCAGGCACCTCCAGAGACTGTCGAGTTTGTGTCCTTTAAGGGCTATGCCCTGCTCTCAGCTGATGGTCACCACCCACTGCTCTGACAACTTCCGGTCGGGTCCCGTGCCCCACCCTTGCCTCTTCTGTTGCACTGTAAAGCAGTTGTGGGAATTATGAAATTTGAATTTTGAAACAGGATCTCATGGAGCCCAGGCTAACCTCAAACTCGATGTGTGGCAGAGGATGCTCTGAGCCTGGATCCTGCCTCGCTCTGTCTCTCCAGTCCTAAGATCACAGGTGCATGCCACCATATGGCTTAGTCACCTCCCCGTTTCAGTGGACAGACCCTTAAGAGCAAGAATGAATAAGAAGGATGAAACAGATGTTCAACAAATCTTGTTGAATTAAAAAAGGCCTGGGAGCTAGCTCAATGAGTAAGTACCCGCTACACACACACACACACACACACACACACACGCACGCACGCACGCACGCACACATGCACGCACGCACGCACACATGCACGCACGCACGCACGCACACATGCACATACCATACCAGGGCATGGCCAAACAGGCCCTTAATCCTTGGGTGGTGGCTGTGAAGTCAGGAAGGTCACTGGGGTTTGCTGGACATCAGTTTAGATGAGAAAAATCAGTAGGTGACCTAGTCGCAAAGGGGCTGCAGAGAAGCAGGCCCTTGCTTGGAACTGGGTGCCAGGCCTTGCACTGGCCAACTCAAGAAGCAAGTCTGACCACATGGATGGCCAGCTAAGGGCATGGCTGCTGTCTGATTCTGACGTTACACCCCACCAGCCTCTCCTCACGGAGCTCCCTAAAGCCTACATAACTGTCCCTCTTTCCAGCGTGGGTGTGTCTGCCAGCCCTGCCAGGTCTCTGCAGTAGCATGTATATAGCACCCCACTTCTGTTTACTGCACATCGAGTCTGGGCATCTCTGCAAAGCAGCACTGTCCTGCCAGCCGCTCATCTGGCTGTGGCTTCTTGTTTCCCAAAAGCGTCAACTCGGCACTAGAGACTGCCCCCACTGCTCACTTTGTGCATGAGTGTGTGTGTGTGTGTGTGCGCGCGTGTGTCTAGATGTGCACCACATGTGTCTGGGTGCCCTGGGAGGCCAGAACACAGCATCAGATCCCCAAAACCTGGGTCCTTCACAAGAGCAGTGGGTGCTCTTATCCACTGAGCCACCTTTCCAGCCCTTTTGATTCTTCTGGGGTCTGCCTTCAATGCACCATCCCCTGCCACAGACCCTCATCCCCTCCCTCTCTCTCTCTCTCTCTCTCTCTCTCTCTCTCTCTCTCTCTCTCTCTCTGGCATTGGTGTCCCTGTAGGTTGCCTGTGGGGACAGGGACAGTGGTGACCTGGTGCCAGCATAGGCTGAGTTCTCTGCCAGTTTCTAATACTTGGCTGAGTTTCCAGGGATACAGCCAATGTATTCTAACGGACACACCCTCAAGAGCCATCTTGGAATTACAGTGAAGACAGCATAGGTTTGAAGGAATTAAAACAAATACCGACATGAAGGACCCAAAGTGTTTCTGCTGCTAGGGTTGGCGGACAGGAGGAGATCCTATCCCATCAACCTTGTTCTTCCCACCACAGTGAATGAACACCAGGCCCTGGCAAAGACAGAGGAGCACTGATAATAATGGGGGGGGGGTTAAATTGATGGATTTGATTTCTAGTAGTCAAATCAGTATTGGATATACTTTTCTTATAATAACTACAAGGTAAGTTAAAATCTAGGAGATAACCTATAGGGATTTATGGTGCTTTTCACAAGTGTCTTTGTAAAAAGCACTTAAAAAACAGATACATTAAGAAGTTCCAGCAGGACTAATGACTAGTCTCATTTTTATTTCAAGCAAACAACTTACTTTGATATTGATGTGAAGACCAACTATACCCAAGGGTGTTCTGTCTTTTAGATTGGTATATGAGCCCCCTAAATCATTTGTGGTGTACAAACACCTAACCCTCGGGGAATGTCCCACCAACCTTTTATTTTATTCTTCATGAGAGAACTAAGGCATTACACACCTCCTGAGAATCTGCCAGGTACGTACATTTTTACCTGTGATGTCATCACCCCTCAATAGCTGTGTTTGAAATGTGACTTTCTTTGTCCATTGAGCCAGGAGTAAGATTCTTCCCGCTGAGAGATCAGGTATCTCTGAAATGTATCTCAGAGGCTGATGCTGGCTTCTAGAGATCAGCTGGGGGCCGGGGAAGAATCAACCTGTTTACTTGAGATCAAACCAGCTCTTCTCTAAAAATGCCAGCACAGGGACTGGAGAGATGGTGCCAGCCCAGAGGCTGGAGAGATCGTACCCACATAGGGGCTGGAAAGATGGTCCAGGTGGCAAAGCGCGTGCCACACAAGGACCCGAGTTTAAGTCCGCAGCAACCGTGTCATAGCCTGAAGCCCCAGAGATAGGGACGCAAAGTGACTCCAGCTTCACTGCCAGGAGACTCCCCACATTTTCAGGATACACAAGCCTGAGCTGTGCACACAAAGGGGCGTCAATACCACCCCTGCGTTCTATCAGTCATATTTATTGTACAGGTCTAACAATGTTATCTCTGCTCCCGGGTCCAAGAGTATGTAATTTAACCTGAGCACTTTTCCATAAAGTGTGAGCCAGGCCCATTCACCAGTTCTCTCAAATCCCTTTGTGCTTCTAAATTAGAAAACTAAAATGTCCCTTCTCTCGGATATAAAAAAAAAATCTCTCTCAAGGTCAACGGGAAGAATCAAAGCAGTTAACTTCTTGGAGAAACCACAAGTCCGTAGTAAAAGAGAACACACCTGAGAAAGTGCTTAACAAGTAAAAGCCGTTCGTGAGGTGACCTCTCTGTGGTTCCTTTCCTTGGGCTCCCAACACATGAGCAGCCAGGTAGAGGCGCCCACAGATGGCTGCAGGAAGGCTGTTCACACCCTGCCTGCGGGGTGCACGCCTGGCTGTTTGGGGCACACGCCTGGCTGTTTGTGGCTCACGCCTGGCTGTTTGGGGTGCACTCCTGGCTGTTTGGGGCGCACGCCTGGTTGTTTGTGGCGCACGCCTGGCTGTTTGTGGCGCACGCCTGGCTGTTTGTGGCGCACGCCTGGCTGTTTGGGGCGCACGCCTGGCTGTTTGGCGAGGCACATCTGAGGCTGATTCCTTTACTTCTCTTTCTTTTCTTCCTTTTTCTGACAGCTCCTTCTTTCATCTTCCCTGACATCACAGGTTTCATTTCTGAGTTTCCAGGGGGCCGCTGCGGTCTAACAAATGAGGCATACTGACTGCGCACATTGCCTTCTGTCAAGGAGCCCAGCAATTAGGAAAAACAGATTTGTCTAGGAACAAAAGGAGGGAGGCAGGATTCCAACTAGTTGGTCACATCCTCACTTTCCCCCCTAGCTTTCATTAATTTGAGGTTTGAAATTTGCCTCCTCCCAGTGTCTCTGCTAAAGTGGAAATGCATTTTGATTGGCATGTTTCTCTCCGATAGTCAGCATGGTAGCTCGGAGGGCTTAAGGTACCTGCTGACCACATCTAATGCATTGTAAAGTCCCAGCTTGAGCTAGGCATGGTGATGGACAACTGCCATCCCAGTACTTGGGAGGCTGATGCAAGAGGATTGTGCACTTGGGGTTAGCCTGAGACACATTGGGAGACCTTGACTTAAGACAAACACCAAAACCCACCTCAAGATGTCTGTAGGGCCAAGCACAGCATCCCAGAATTTCCGTATTCACATGAACCTGACCTGGGCTGGAGATGTAGCTCAGTTAGTCCATGCTTACCATACTCGAAGCCCTGGGTTTGATCATTGGCACAAATGAGCAAGGTATGGTGGCCATACCTGTAATCCCAGTACTTGGGAGGGTCAGAAACTCAAGGTCACCCTCCGTGACGCGTAAATTCCAAGCCAGCCTGGCCTAGTGAGATGGAAAAGCGCCACAAAATGCAGTCTCCTGCACACGGTGCAGCTGGTAAACTCACAGAGTCACACAGCTGTGATTGCTTGTACAAGACGGGGTCTATCAACTGTGAATATGGGGGTCCTGAGAGGTTCTGTTGGCTACTAATGGCTATCAGGGATGGGGAAGCCATTTTCCTTAATGGTGTAGGCCCTGGTCAATTGCTCATATTCCAGGAAATAATCTCTCACCCATGCTAATGAAAGCAATCCTAGTTAAACTGAGTGGGTCATGACCCCCACCCAGAGACAAACCTGGAGAAGAAAGGGTTCAGCAGTTACTGGAGTGGGAGAAGGGGGTAATTGGGGGTGAGCTTGATAAAACTACAATCTACGCATGCATGAAGTTATCAAATGATAATTTTTAAAAGTAAGCTAACTATGAACCAAATATACATGGGATAAAAATTTTAAATTACCGGAGCGGGAATAAATGTAATTATGAACTTGGTTAGTCTAGCAAAGAAGGAATTTGAGAAAAATAAAAGTAGTAAAACCAAATGTAATTGATAAAAATTTTTAAAAAGAGAAAGGGAAAAAGACACCTAAAGGACTTTGGTCTGAGAATACTAGATAATGCACAGAGTAAAGCTGGACCCGGCCCACCCAAGGGTGTTCTTGCAGGACCCACCCCAAGTGGCATCTAAGCAAGATCTCGGTAGGTCCTGTCGCCCTCCTGTGTAGCTATGGTTTCAGTCGCAAGAAGGACACACAGCTGACCCTGAGGGCTATGACATTTCTGTCCTGGTGGCCACATGGATGTCTACATAGCTGTGGTCCGTGGGCTCGCAACAGACACTGGAGAGAGACATAGAACTGCCTTCCCTGCTTACTCTCAGCGGAAAGGCAGAGAAGCTACACAAACGAAATCCAAGGTCACCCATTCCCGTGACTTCTCCAACAGGCCAATCTCCTCTTCCTCTAACTTCCCAGCTGTGCTTTCTAAAACCAGCTTTTAGCACTAAAAAGACCTCAGGAGCAGGCTCTGCAGGTCTCCACGACAGCCCTCCAGTCTCCTTTTCCTGGGTGCAGACACTCAGTGCTTAATCCACAACGGGTGAGGTTGGATGAGGCGATTGTCTGGGGCCAGCGACCAGAAGAACTGTATGGAGAAAATAGTGAGAAGGGGAGCTGCTCTCAGAAAGCCCTTGCAGGCACTCACCTGACCTCTCAAGTGGGGTCTGCAGACTGGGTGAATACTACCGGGTGTCACACAACACCTCACCACACTCTCCTCCTGTGGGGCTAGCAAACTCACTCCTAGGAGCCTGGTGAGCCCTGCGGATTAGGCAGTGGGCCAGGCAGCTTTCCTGTGCCAGGTGTGCAGGTGGCAGGAAGCCCAAGGAAGAAGGCTGCTCACACCTACCTGCGAGCCCCTGTCTGGCATGCTAAGGAGGACAGTCACTCTGGCAGGCTCGTTCTGTCTGCATCTCCTCAGGCTTTGCTCTGAGGGACTGTTTAATGCCTTTTATCCTCACAAAACATCTTGCCAGGCAGCTGTGAGGTGTGAGATGTGCAAGATTGGGGTGTGAGCGTGCACGCATGTGCAAGTTCAGGGGTGTGAGTATGCACACACAGATCCTTTGAACAGTCCAGTTGTCTCACTCAGAAAACTATAAAACACAGCACACCTGCTTGTCTCAGAGTGCTCAGGGAATCACAGCCTTTTGGTGACACCAAGCTCCCATTTCTGTCCCCCTGCCTGAGAAAGGACTTCTTCCTCACCAAGGCAGCAGAGGGCTGGAAGCAAAGTCAGTGGCAGAGATGCCCTGAGTGTCATCCCCAGCATGGAAGTGAGAAAGAACGGGGCACCTTAGAAGTGTGGTGGGCAGGGTGGAGGCAAGGAGGGGGCAGACAGGAAGAAAGGTTAGGTCTGTTGACTTGAGCACAAACACTGCTGATGTCAGCCCACCTGCTGCCCTGGGCACTGGGTTCTGGAACTGGACCCAGTGTGGGGTTATCAGGGCCACTAGCAAGAGAGCCGAAGAGTGTTAGTGAAAGAAAAATGTGATTTAAGAAATTAGTCCCCCCCCCAAAAGTAAATAAATTAAAAAAAGCCGGGCGGTGGTGGCGCACGCCTTTAATCCCAGCACTCGGGAGGCAGAGGCAGGCGGATCTCTGTGAGTTTGAGACCAGCCTGGTCTACAAGAGCTAGTTCCAGGACAGGCTCCAAAACCACAGAGAAACCCTGTCTCGAAAAACCATAAAAAAAAGTAAAAGAAATTAGTTTCCCTTTATTCCTTATTTAATAACTGACAATGGGTTTGATAACTAGAAATTTGCAGGGAAATAGACAACATAAGATTATTTCCCAAATTTTCTAGTCATATTAAAAAAAAAAAGATCTAAGAAGTCTAAAGCTACCCTGGATGGAGGTGGGATTCCAACCTGATGGGGAAGACCCAGTCCCACTCCAGAGGAATTTATGGAACAGCATTATTCTAAGAAGCTGAGAATGTCCAGAGTGAGGAAGGCATGCAGGGGAAAACGAAAAATACGGTAATCATGATGATTAATCTTCACTGTCAACTTGACTGGATTTGGAATCACCATGGAAACACACCTCTGGATGTTTCTGTAATGTGAGGGCATTTCCAGAGAGGGAAGACCTATCTTAAATATGTGTGTGTGTGTGTGTGTGTGTGTGTGTGTGTGTGTGTGTGTGTGTGTGTGTGTGTATGTGTGGTGGGGGGTACCATCTTATAGGCCAGGCTCCTGGCCTGGTAAAAGGGGGAGCCAGCTGAACACCGGCACTGTCCCCGTCATCAGGTACCCATAAACTGTGAGCGAGATAAACCCTTCCTCTCTTTCTCAGTTGCTTCTTGAGAGTCTTCCTGGTAGGCTGTTGGTGAAGAGAGAGGGGCCGGAGGGAAGGTAGGGTATAAAAAGGGGCAGGCAGTGTTGGGAGAGACTTGGGAAGGAAGCAGATGTCACAGGATGAGGTGGTGAATCAGGAAGGCAGTTTAAAGAAATGGGTCTGCCTGTGAGAAGCTGGGGCAGTGCTGGTGATGAGGATGGCAGATCCTCCATGGTAAAGCAGAGGTACAGACAGACAGTAATCAAACAGAACCAGGCAACTGGTGCAGACTGTCGCCATCTCAGGGCTTCTGGGCAGCAGGCAAGCCAGCTTCTTCCCTGGCCTTTCCATGTGAGCATGAAGATGGGGGTCAACTTTTGCTGCCAGAGGCCAGCAGCCTACAACAGAGCAGCACTGAACACTGCCGGCTTAAAAACAGACAAGGAGAGCTTGGCCACGGACACGCATGGGGTAACATGGGAACAGGGACACACAGGAGACATTTTAAAGGCAAGAGGGACAAGAGGCCTCCTGACAGCCTGTCTCAAGAGGCCCCGGGCTCTTACAAACACTGACAGGAAGGCTGGCCGCAGAGTCTTCAGGAAGGATGAGAAACAGCTACTGGGTTGCTCTAATTTCTCAAGATCCTGGAGAATTAAGGAAATAGGGTGTGTCTTGAGGGAGTACCCAACACTTTACAGACTTTTTATGTTTAGAGTAATATAATAATGCTTTTAATAGCACTGGATTCCTGGCAAAAGGGGGGAGCTACAGAAATCAGGAGTGTTCAATGTCTGTTCCCATTTCAGGACCACTCACCCATAGTGGTCCTATATCCTACACTGGGCGTGATCCAGGACCCCTCGGGGAGCTGAGGTAGGAGTCTGCCGTGGGTTACAAGTCACTGTCACAGGATTAGACAGAGAGGCTGTGTCTCAAAACAACCCCAACAACAGCTACAATATGCCATGGGGGTTCCTGAAACCTGACCGCCCGCTCCACGTCCCATTAACACCCCAGAGAGCACAGCCCTCTGCTGGAGGCTCTCGGCTGCCACGCTGAGTGGACCTATCAACCTCTCAGGACAGACCACGAAAACTGCCAGAAGTGTACCCAATGTGCTCTTCCTGGAGCTGGCTGGGTCCTTGGTTGACTCTGGCTTCCCTCCTCTCTTTGACAGAAGCTGGGCAAATTTTTGACAACTGGGCAAATATTTGACAACTGGGCAAATATTGTAGGCTTCCCTTCCCCCACCAGTGGCAGTGGGGTGGGGGCTGTCAGAGTCTTACTTTCCCAGACTGACCAGGAACTCCTTCTGCCTCCGCATCGTAAGCACTAGAATATTGGTGTAACCCACTAACCCGGCACTAGGTTGTCTCTAAAGAAAGGAAAGAAGTAACGGAAAGGAGGGAAGGGTTCCACCCTCAAGGTTCGGGTTCACGGAACACCGACGTCCCCAAACAGCCCAGCCACTTCAGAATAAAAACAACTCAGGGGTCAAAGGTGAGATTGAAGTGCCAGTTTGAAGAGAAAAACACACATCCTACGGGCTGCATGCCACCTCCGACAAAGGTCTATGTCATTTTGCTTGATTTTCCTGACCCTTCGAGGTCCCCAGACATTTTCAACCGAGACCTGGTCTTGTGTAGCTCAGGATGACCTTAGACTCAACGTGACAAGAATAACCTTGAACTCCCCATCCTCTTGCCGCTATCTGCCAAGTGCTTCTGTCACAGGCAAGGGCCAGGATGATGCTGGGGTGGGGGGGAGGCACGTGAGTGCAGTGCCTATGGAGGCCAGAAGAGGGAGCTGGATCCCCTGAAGCTGGAGTTACTGATGGTCATGGGGGGCCCCACATGGGTGTTGGGAACCAGACACGGGTCCTTTGGAAGAGCAGCAAGATGTTAATCCCTCGGCCACCTCTCTAACCCATAAACAATAACTTTAAAATGAGCACTCAGCGAGTGGCCAGGATAGGTTACGACAACTTTGGTAGGCCCAGCTATACCAGCCCCTTAACGTTTACTTTAATGTAAATCTTTTGGGGGTGGAGTAATGGATAGGAGGTTTGGAGAAGAAAGGAAAATGGCAGATGCATAGCGTCTGGGCTTTCTCCTTCTTATGCCCTTGGCAGACATTAATAATCAATTACAGGACCCTTGCTGAGTGTTGATTAGATCTCAGACTTCATCTCAGATGCCAAGTTCAATCAGTCCTAGTAGCTCTAAGAAGGATCCTCTTGCCTTTTGCTGTTAGATCTAGATTTTTGAAAGCAGCACTGTTAAAAACAGGACACAGGGAAATTCCTCTGGTTTTACTGTCATGTTTTTATTTCTTCTCCCTTCCTGCACTGATTTCCGTGGCCCTCCTGACAGTCTGCGCCACCCTTTTAGGCAGAACCATGCCCTGATCTAGCTGGCATTCCTTAAGGATGCCCTTGGTTCCTGCCTGGCACCCAAGCACCACTCAGCAGGGGGTCTCGTATGGAAGCCCAGCACCTCCCACACCTGACAGACCTCCAACAGCAGAGCTGGACATTAGAGAGGGAAAAACATGGTTATCGTTTCTCTCCACGGCTCTTACCACAGACGCTCAGGTTTGTTCTTTTATGATACTTGAGGTCTGGCTCTCTATATTAGGGTTCCCCTCGCTGACTCTGGGGGTTGGGGAGCCAAGCTGTTCTTGGAGTTAGAGTCAGAACTTAGCCTTATGGCCAGACATATTGAGTACATCTTCCTTTTCTGCTTTGTATTATTAAAATTGGCTTATCAAGGGTGGGGGTGGGGTACAGGCGAACCTGCCTCTAAGAGCTCCCAGGGCACGGAAGCCCTTACATGGACCCAGCCAATCAGCAGTGGCTGCAGACGTGAAGACCTGCTGGTTAGTGAGCGTGCGTAGCCCATCCACAGAGGTGTGACGACGGAAGGAAAGAAAATGAGTCCCCATGCCTCAAACACACAGAGCACAGGAGGTAAACCCAAAAGCCAAAAACTAGCCTGTCCAGCCTGCCTGGCTGAAGAGAGGAAAGGCAGACAGAGATCCTTGCCTCCTTCCCCTGGAGACACAGAAGCTGTCTTACAAGCTGAGACCCAGAAGGACTGTAGCTTTCCAGTCAGGAAGAAGCTAAGTGGTTTTTGCAACTCAGGATTTATAGCCCAGGCTGCCCTTGAACTCCTTCTGAGTGCCACAGTCCCAAAAAGGACACGCCCCTGGTCACACAAATACACAGGGCACATGGAGCCCATCCCCTTACTGCCCGTCTCCCTTTGCTCCGCCCCCTGCCCCATTAGTTCCTTTCATTTCTGCAGCTTCACGTCTGCTTTTGGTTAACACACACACACACACACACACACACACACACACACACACCTTTATGTAATCATATATCTAGGAACCAAAGGAGAGAAAATATAATATTTGTCTTTCTGAAACTGGCTTAATTCACTTAATACAACTATCTGTTTGCATTCATTTTCCTGAAAACAAAACAACTCCATTGTTCTTAATGGCTGGGTAAATACCATTGCATATATACACTTTCTTTTAACCCACTCCTCTGATGTTGGGCACTGAGGTCTGTTCTGTAACTCACGGTGATCAGTGCTGCACTAGTGTCCGAGGATCTCTGTGCTATGCAGAGCCCGTTTTAATCGTGCTGTGGAGCTGATTTCGTGCCTTTCATGCTTCAGAGACTCAGTGGAAATGGACCAAAGTTTGACCAAAGTTTGAGACCGAACTTAGTTCCCAAGTGGCAGGCGTGGGGCTTGCTGCTCCGGCAGCTGTGCCCGGCAGCTGTGCACGACAGCAAGGGTGTGTTGGAGAACATTACACCAGACTCTGTGCTTTGTGTTAGCAACAGGCCAGCTGTGCAGCCTGGGAGGGTGGGCAAACAGCCACATTGGTGCTGGAGATGTCTGCAGTCTCCCCCCCCCCCCCCCCCCGTCTGATTCACCACGGCTCAATGGGAAGTCATCAGTGATGTTCCTTGTGCTCTGGGGTAAGGACATAAGGACCAGGGAAGAAGGACCCGTTTCAGCTCAACAGAAACGTACTGAGATCCCAGGTGCCAGCATCATGCTCAGCATGAGAGGGGAGAGGCCAGCTGTGTGAGGGCTGCAGTACAAGCATGCCTGAGTCAGCTGTGGCCCTGGCATTGCACTGCACAGACTACACAGAGGGCCCCTCACACACCGTTGTCTTCACGAGGCAGGCCACTTGCTCTGGAGTGGGAGCGCTGTGCCCTTGGGACATGGGCATGGCTTTCCTTCCGCTAGGGACACTGCTTTGCAATGGCTAGCGTTGACAAGCGGCCCTCCGACAGGCAGCAGTGCGGATGCCACTGAGCGTACAGACACTGGGAGGGCGCTGGCGCGTCTGCCAAGTGCTCTCTCCTTAGGCTCCTTCGCACTCGGTGCTCCTCGTCACACCATGTGCTGCGGTTAATCTTTAGCTTGACTAGATTTAGAATCACCATGGAAACACACCCCTGAGTGTGTCTGTGAGGGTGTTTCCTCTGAGAAAGGAAGACCCATGCTGAATGTGGGTGGTACCGTGCTCCAGTCTGGGGTCCCTGATGAACAGAAAATGTGGAGCAAGCTGAGAACCAGCATTTGCCTCTCTCTTCTCAGCTGGTTAAAAAGTGATCAGTATTCTCGTCATGATGGATGGTACCCCAAAACTGGGAGCCCAACAATTACTTCAAGTTTCTTTTATCAGTGAATATGTCCCAACAACAAGGAAAGGGACACACCAGGCGACAGGCACTCCTTGGCCATTGCTCCCTGTGTTTGCACCTATGAGTCTCAGCAGCTTAACAACCTCTAGCTAGAACGGAAGACTACTTTTGAGATTGGACGAAGCATTTCAGCTCCTGACCATTAACCATTAATCTATCCTTGAGACGTAAGGACCAAAAACTCCTAATGAACTTGTAGGTAAATCCCTTTAGAGATAGAAGTCTTTCTTGTATCAGCCAAAGGTACCATTATATGAAGATATGTAAAAATGCCCATATTGAAGAGAAGAGACAAAGATACACCTACTCATTTACTCTGGTTTTAAAGGATTTTATGTTAAAGTACAGGTGAGCCAAAATAATAAATGAAATTTACCCCTAAATCAACCTCTTATGGAAACGATCATAAGGTCTCCTCCTGACATCCCTGAGCCCTAGTCCATGCTGTCCTAAGACAAGCAATGATCCCAGAGAGCTCCTGCAGAGGAGGCGGTGGGGTTTAATCTGTACAGACGCTCTTCTCTACTAAGGAGAGAGCCTGTGGAAGATGCTCTGATCACATTTGACAGCTCTGCCTACAGAAGAGCAATCAGCTCACATGCTGATGTGGGTTAGACTTCACAGAACCACATGCTTCTCATGCAGCTGAAAAGAGATGTTGGCTCTGTGATGGAAGGATAACCCTTCACTTGGGAAAACAAACGCTTTGATTAGACGTCACCCAGCATTCAGAGGCCGCCTCTTGGTAACTTCTGGCTAGTCCTTCACTGATGCAGCCCTTCACCAAGTCACTGTGAAATCCCCCTACTGCCTGGCAGTGGAACAGGACTTTATACAGGAAGGTTGGCCCTGAGATGACAGGTAGATCGCAGGCTGTCACTCCCTAGTTGTACCCAGAGATAGCATTGAATCAAGGGGATACAATATCCCCACACCTATCTCAAACAGCAATTCACTTCTACACACCCCAGCAATCCCTGCCCCAACCAGGACAAGAATATCGCATTTAAAACCAGATGGAAATTGCCTTATCTATGGGTCCCAAGCCTAGGGTCCCTGCTAAAGAAATGAATTGTGGAAACTCTGTTCCTAAGGTTGTCAGATGTCAACCATCAGTCCTGCTCAGAATGGCAAGAATGGATTGTTTGAGGAAAGCTGGCTCAAAGAACTTGGTAGAAACACCAGCAAATTCTGTCACACTGGACCCTTTGTTTATCTGGACGATTCATGGAGAACAGCCTCATTCAGAAGTCTTTACAAAGAGCCAAGATGACCATTCACCGAAGACCTCTTGGGTTGCTGTGAACTGATTAGTGACAGAAGGTTCAGTCGCTAGAGAAGACAGAGTTGGCATGACCCAGAAGCCATGCTTATCCCAATGCATTCCCAAGATAAGGAGGCAGTCATACAGTTCAAAGGAGGGCTGCTTGTTGGTTCCCGGCCACTTAGCCCCAAAATAATTCCACAGAAACTGTATTAATTAAATCACTGCTTGGCTCATTAGCTCTAGCTTCTTATTGGCTAACTCTTACATATTATTTAACCCATTTTTATTAATTGGTGTATCGCCATGTGGCTGTGGCTTACTGGCTAAAGTTCGGGCGTCTGTCTCCAGTGGGGCTACATGGCGTCTCTCTGACTCCGCCCTTCTTTCTCCCAGCATTCAGTTTAGTTTTCCCTGCCTAGCTAAGTTCTACTCTGCTATATAGGTTCAAAGCACATTAATGAATGGTAATCACAGCATACAGAGGGCTTAAAATGCTCCTGTGTTGGCTTTGTTTCTTGTCTCTCCTCCATCCCAAGGCTTGTTGGTCACCATGCCAACTCTGGAGACTGCTGAGAGTCTACCCTTTCGCTCTAAAACCTTGGTGCTGGAATGAACTGAGACCCTTGACTCTACAAAGATGTGGGTGCTGCTAACTGAACCATCTGGGAGGGATGTGGTTGCGAACGATACTTTTGGATGGTTGGATGATTTCAACAAGGTTCTTCTAGCTTCTATGTGTTCCCCTGGAAAAAGTGCCCCTCCTTCCCATTTTTTCAAGGGTGTGCATCCTTGATAACTCTTCCACCTTATATTTTGAAGTTGGGCCTCTACCAAAACCAGACAGAGCTTCCTCGTAGGGCTAATTTTATTGTTAACTTGACACATGCTAGAGTCATTGGAAAGGAGGGAACCTCAACTGAGAGAAAGCCTCCATAAGATCAGCCTGCACGGGAGCCCTGGGGCATTCTCTTGATGAATGGTGGATGAAGGAGGGCCCAGTCCATCGTGGGTGGTGCTACTCTTGGGCTGATGGTCCTAGGGCAAATGAGGAACAAATTCAGCAAGCAGGGAGGAGCAAGCCAGCCAGCAGCATTCCTCCATGGCGTCTGCTTCAGTTCCTGACTTGGCTTCCCCCAAAGGACTATGCTGGGATGCACACAGTGACATGCAAACCAAAGGAACCCTTCCCTCCCCAAAGGGCTTTTGGTTGGTGTTTTATCACAGCAATAGAAACATAACCAAGACACCCTGCCTCCACCGTCTGAGGATATATTTACAGACCACCACACCCAGCTAGTATTTACATGGTTTCCGGGACTCTGAACTACAGACCCCACACTTGCCTCACTGGCAAGGGTGCTTAACCACTGTTTCATCTCCCTGGCCTAGAAAGGGTTTTGTTGCTAAGAGATCAGCAAATAATAAGAAAGTGGTGTATCACACTCTGCCTTCTGAGGCACGGTGCTGTATCACACAGTAACGTGAAACCAATGAGAGTGAAGAATGTGCTAAAAATCTGAGACTCTGATCGACTTTTAAAAATAGTAATTATCAGGCCCATCCATACAATCGTATCGCTTGCATTCTGATGAGTCTGCTGCAGTGAGGGGCGGGGAAGGGGGGCTGTCAGTGACTCCCATGCAGCTGCTCAGAGCTGGAAACCCTGCTTTGCTGCCCCCGGTTAGTAACCGGTAACCTTGTCCTGCCAAGCTGGAGGCCATTGCTAAGGACCTTCGTGCTGCATTTTCCAGAGGGGAAATTTGTTTTTTGCTGGTTTTACTGGAATCTAAGGATACTCATGGCTCTGTACCTCACGCGTCAGTGTTACCTAATAACCTGTGTCTGGGGCGGGGGCGGAGGAACAGGTTCTCTGCAGCAATCAGAATTCCTCTGATGGAAAACTTGGAGCTGGAAGAAGTAGGTCAATACTTGGAGCAGCTGGTTCCAGTGCAGCCCAGGAGCCCAAGGCCCTGCCTGTGTGGCTGGGATGACTTCGGGTTCAGATCAAGTCCATGACCTTCCAAACCCCTACTCACCTCAGTGTGGTTTTGTTATGAGGAACAGAGAACACAGCCAGGTCTATCAGAACTGTGGTGCACGCGCGCACGTGTGTGTGTGTGTGTGTGTGTGTGTGTGTGTGTGTGTGAGCAGCTGTTCAGCGGAAAGTTGCTGGGGCATTTAGATTACAAGGAGATGTGAGGAAGCCTGGCTTTCTCAAGTCTCACTTAAGAGTTAAGGAATTACCACCTTTACAGTCTGTCCTACTGTCTTTTTCTCACCTTTAGGCAAGGAAATACACACATACAGAGAAAACCAGAAAACCCGGGGCTGAAAAACCCTGTTGGGAAGATAGGTGGTAAGGTGCTTGTCTTGTGTGCATGAGGGCCTGAGCTTGTATCTCCACGTAAAAGGCTGAATGTGACTGATGGCTCTCAACCCTAATGTGGAGGAGGCAGGAACAGGAGGACCCTTGGCTCTTGCTGGCCACCTAGTCATTCTGAACCCAAGCTCCAGGTTCACCGAGGGACCCGGTCTCAAAACAATAAGGGTAGTCAGTGACTGAAGACACCTAACACTGACCTCGAGCCTTAACACAAATGCACACACGTGTGTGCACACCCCCCCTCCCGTGTGCGTATACACATACATGCATGCAGCACACTACAGACACACATACTGCTTAACTTGATAACTTGATGAGTTAACAGCGTCTGCATATGAGGAAAGGTATTCAAACAGGGTCTTAACTTGATAACTTGATGAGTTAACAGCGTCTGCATATGAGGAAAGGTATTCAAACAGGGTCTTAACTTGATAACTTGATGAGTTAACAACATCTGCATATGAGGAAAGGTATTTAAACAGGGTCTTCCGTGCACCCTGTGCTCAGTCCTTTGCTCAGAGAGAATGATGCTGGTGGCGTCCCTGTAGGGCGCTCTTTAGTCTATCATTCAGAGCTAACAATAGACATCAGATATGACATCTCACCCCAGACTTCTGAAGGGAGTAATTCATGTCCACACCACATAGCACACAAGGCTTAGAGGAAAAATCACCACACTCTTGCATACAATTGAGGCCTTTTAGCAATTTCTTTGCATTCAGCGTCTCTAGATTGATGACGGCAGACTAATGAAGTCGTTGCCTGTTTTTTGTTTGTTTGTTTGTTTGAAGGACATTAGTCCAACAGTTAAAAAAAAAAAAAGCTGTTATCTTACCCCAGACAGGCACACACTGGGTTCATTATCGGTTATCTGAGGATGGATGGCGGTCTGTCACGTTGCATCTTTCCTGCGCCACAGTGGGTTATCTTCTGTTTAAACAGCCAGGAGAGGAATGTGTTCAGCACAATATGGCTGATGCTAACTTGCTACCTGTCGAGTCTCGGAGACCGGGGTTCTAAGAACGAGCCCCAAACTCTCACTTCTTCCACCAGCACAGAGAGTTGATCAGCCATCGCCTTGGCAACGCCCAGCCAGATATGTGGAGAAACAAGTCATTGACAGAACCGCATTCTATGCTGGGCTTAAAGTCTCTCCCAGGGGACTCAGGGCAGCTGGGACTGGGGACCTCAGCACAGGCGGCAGGGGGGGGGGATCAAGGAATGAAGCACCCCCATTATTTTCAGGGGTCTATCTACAAGATGGTTAAACAAACAAGCTTTAAGGATTCGTTTTATGTTAGAAATACATAACCATGTGATAGAGGAAGGTCATTGGTTAAAACATAAAGAAACTGCTTGGCCCTCATGGGTTAGAACATAGGTGGGTGGAGTAAACAGAACAGAGTGCTGGGAGGAAGAGGAAGTGAGGTAAGATGCCTCAGACAGATGCCATGCTCCCCTCTCCCGGGCAGACGCGGTGAAGCTCTGATCCAGGATGGACGTAGGCTAGAATCTTCCAGGTAAGCGCACCTTGGGGTGCTACACACATTAATACAAATGGGCTAGTCCAGATGCGAGAGTCAGCCGAGAAGAGGCTAGATATAATGGGCCAAGCAGTGTTTAAAAGAATATAGTTTGTGTGTTGTTATTTCGGAGCATAAGCTAGCCAGGCGGCTGGGAGCAGGGCGGCAGGAACACAGCCCGCAGCTCCTACTACAACCATGTGTCTGGAGAGATGGCTCAGTGGTTAAGAGCACTGACTACGCTTCCAGAGGACCTGAGTTCTATTCCCAGCACCCACATGGCAGCTCACAACTGTCTGTAACTCCAGTTCCAGGGAATCTGGCAACTTTATACGGGCACACATGCACACAAAACACCAATGCTCATAAAAATAAATAAAAATATTTAAAAAGGAATACACATCCGTAAATAGAATAGTGTTAGTAGTAATAGCATAGGATTTCAATGTTCCCATAAAAAGCTGATATCAATCAGGACATCAAGAAAAGTTAAAATACCTCAGTGCAACCCAACTTTCAGATAGTCAATAAGAAATATTTAAAACCTGTGTAGTTTTCTGTTTCATTCAGATAGATTCTGAGTGGCATAGGGAACCCCTTCAAGTTCAAATCTTAAAAATAGAGAGTAAATGTTAATATAAAATTAACCTCAAACTAGTGCAAACCCAACACAAAGTCTGATAAAAATGCTATTTAACTCCATTTCCACCTGCATCAGGTGGAGACTCCAAAAATGTCTGATACCCTCCTACCCAGCTCACACTTAACACCCAAGCATCAGCAGAAAGTAGAACAGCAGTTACTCCACCATAGGAAGAAGGAGAGAGTGGCCACCACGGAGGTGAGAGGTCCGGGTATAGGGTCAGAAGGTCCAGAGGTCTGTGTTACAGATAAGCCTGGTTACAGAGACTCTATGCTAGAAACAGAGATGAAGGTCAAGACTCCTGACCTCACCACACCAGCAAGGAGGAAGGATGACAGGGAAGTCACTTCAGGGTACTCTACTGCGTGCCTGAGCAAGCTGCAGAAGGCTGGGGAGGGGCCCTGAAAGTTCCACGAGGAGCCAGGATGTGCTGGGTAAGGAGAAGGTGGTCAGCCTATGCCGGTGGGGTGGACAGGCACATGGAGTGTGAATGCCAACTACACTCTAGTTGGTCCTGAAGAAGGTGCCTCTCATGGGAAGTGCCTTCCAGGCTAAGGCAAATTTTCATCCTACCCAGTGACAATGAGTTAATAGAATTGACTTTACATAGGACACAGACCTCTCCCTCCTTCTATACTTTTTGAAAATATGACTGGATTTGAAAGCAAAAATAAAAACAAAATAAATTGCACTCAAACAACGTTAAAAGTTGAGATCTCCAAATAATTTGTCTGCTAAGATAGTTTTCAGATTTCATTTGGTCACTGCTGTTGTTTTGGGACAGGATCTTGCAAACAGCTTGGCTGGTCTGGAACTCACTATGCAGGGTAAGCTGGCTTCAAATTTATGGAAGTCCTTTGGCCTCAACCTCCCCCGTGCTAGGCTGCAAGCCATTGTGCTGGCTAAATGTTACTTTTGTTTTAAGGCCTCAAATTCTAAGTCATTAACAATGGGCAAGGATATTTCATTGATTAAAGCCTACCCAGTGCTGAGCACAGCAGTCCCCATGCTGGGGACTTCTGGGGGTGACTGTTAGAGTGACCAATGTGGGGGAGAACCAAGGTGCCCCATTTTCTCCCCAGTGTCAAACTGAACTTCGCTTTTGAGGTTGCTCAGAAACGTATGCAGGAGAGTCCTCCTGGAGGAAACTGCATGCGAAGCATGCTTCGGTTCCTTAGGAAGGATATTTAGGAGCTTCCCGTGTTATCTTAAAAACAAGGAGAGAAAGCAAGGTCCTCAGAGATACCAGTGAAAAGCCAGCAAGCTCCCGGTGGGCTAACTAATGTGGAGGCTGCAGCCACGCTGGAATGAGCTCAGTCCAAAGCCATTCAGAGCGGCACTCTTTGAAGACAGTATGCGAGTTTCCTGCGTTGGCTGCAGGGCAGGGAAGGTCACAGACTGTATGCTCCTGGGACTCTCTTCCTGTCCTGGTCAGTGGGGAGGGGACAGGTAGGAACTTTGAGGAATGAGGTCTCTATGCTCAGAAAGGGCCCAGCTTGCTGAAGTCGCTCTGCCAAGAGAAGAGAAGCATGCAGGGATCATGGGGAGGCAAGGAATGAATCACCGCAAGTGTGGTGGATCATGTCTGCCATCCTAGCACTTGGAAGGTTGAAATAGGAGAAACCTGAACTCGAGACCAGCCTAGGCTCTGTGGTGAGACCTATCTCAAAAGAGAGAGAGAAAGAGAGAGGGGGGAGGGAGGAGGAGGGAGAAAAAAGGTGAAAGAGATCAAAGAGGAGAAGGCAGTGGCCTAATTTAGCAAGGCTACTGGGTACAGTCATGGGGCCTGCTTTGCTGTGCACTGCCCCTTTTGGGTACTCTGGAGTGAGGGACACATTTTCCTCCTCCTCCCCAGGCTTTTCCACTGCGCCTGCCTGCAGGCTGACTCACCTCTGCCTTTCTGCCCCTCCAGATGTGTTCCTGAGGAGGGTGCGTGAACACTTCCAGGCCTCTCACAACCATGAACTTCTCCTGAGTTTGCAGACAACATGGTGTTTGTTAACTTGTCGCCTGGACATCAAACACTGATCTGCGAGTCAAGCTTTGAAAAGAAGCAATGGTCTCCCTCTAGGGCCACACTGTACCAGATGGACTCTTCAGAAGGAAGGCTGAGATGGGCAGAGCTTTGTGGACTGTGGTCACAGGGGTGGCCTTAGCCAAAAAGACACTGGATCCTCACTGGCCTTCTGGTGAGTCAAAGGTTCTCCAATCCTGCCTGTCACAAGCACACAGTGCTCTCTATTAGAAAGCCCCTATGAGGAGTCTTTCACTATATATATACATATAGGCAAGTGGCCTCAATAGTGTGATAGGAACAAGAACCTTTGGTGTCCTGTTGTTGAGAAACCCCTAGTTTTTATCTCTATGGTGTTTTGCCTGCATGTATGTATATTTCTCAAATGTATGCCTGGTGCCCTCAGAGACCAGAAGAAGACATCAGATTTCCTGGTGCCTTTCTTTGCTCCCACAGAGAATGGGGTAGAAGCTTTAATGGAGGAGTGGCTGGGTTTAGGATACAGCCTGCTCCTGGTCAGACAGACTACTTCAGAGCTGACAGAAAACCTTCTAGCTAAGGTGCTGGCTGTGCCTGTGGCTGTTTAAGGTTATAATGCCCATCTCCTCCTTTCTGGTTGAATCTCGTTTCAAATGCCCGTGCACTAACTCCTTTGCTCCGCAGAGCAGCAGCTCAGGTGGTTTTGTTTTTTTGCTTTAACCTGGCTCAGCTTCTCAGGGGTCCGGATTGACTTCTAGGATCCCTTAGGAGAGTCTCAATCTTTGTTAAACATTAGGAACACCCTCTCTCCTACCCTTTCAACTCGGTTTCCGTGGCCTGCATCAGACTTCCTTAAATCATTGGTGCTTGGGGGGGGGGGTCTTCTTTAAGAAATGCTTCCTTCCCTGAGGTCGTAAAGACATGTACATTTTCCTTCTAAACATTTTAAAACGTTGTCTTACATTTAGTCTTGGATCCATCTGGAAATTTATTTTTATGTCACATTTGAGAAAGCTATCTAAATTTATAGTTAGTTCCTTGTATGAAAAAAAAAGCCATGCATCCCAGCAGGGCGTTCTGAGCTGGCTCCCTCCTTGCACTGATTGACAATGCCACTCCTGAAGATGAACCTGGACGTACACCACTCTCCAGGGACAGAACCCAAGCATCATAGGTTCCTCTCTGCAAATGCTTTTAACACTGTGTGAGTCAGGTGTTTGTTTGTTTTGTTATTTTATTTATTTATTTGGTGAGGTCTTATGTAGCTCAAGTTGGCCTTGAGCTCCTAGTGATACCCCTGCCTCTACTTCATCAGTGCCGAGACCACAGTGGCGCCCTCCACAACCACTTATGCTGACCTGGGCTCCCTGCGAGGTAGGTGAGCACTTACACCCCAGTCATACCGTTTGACTCTTCCTGTTTGGTTGGTTGGCGCTTGTTCTTGCAAGACGGGGTCTTGCTGCTGCGTCATCCAGGCTGTCTTGCCTCCCGTGCCAGCAAGCCCAGCTTGTCTTTGTTATTCTGTGTTTGGTATTCAGTATTCAACATGGATTTCTGGATCCAGTTTGTGAATACCTTTATTGAAACTGTACTGAAGTAATATGCTAATTTGGGGGAAGTTGCCCCTCCCCTTTTCAGTATTAGTTTAATTTAAATATTCTTTCTTTCAATGAAAAGTTAACAGCTCCCCACATTCTCATTCCTCTGCTATTAGATTTATTTCTGTTTCTCACTTCCCAGTTAATGGAACTCTTCAAACTTCATTTTCTACTTAGAAGTCGGGAGCGCTTAAGAATGTTACTAAACTAGGTCTCTGTCAAAATTCCCAGATGCATGGAATGCTTCTAATTATGTAGATTATCTGGGATTTTCTAGGTAGACTGCCATATGGGTTTCAAGGAAACCGAAATTTCTCTCCTTTTCAACCCTTGCTCCATTTATTCCTTCACGAAGTTACAGAATTTAGCCCAGGAACAGTTACAGACCCAGGAACCGGTGTCTTTGCATTTGTTACGTGTAACCTCACTGGTCAAGGTATTTACTCTAACTTTCTGGCAAATTCCTTCTACTCACAGTGGTTTGCAATTTTTAAAGCTGAGAATGAATGCAAATTTTTGTAACATCTTTTTATCATTGAAACCCTCGAACACCTCAGCATGTGACTGAGGTTAATCCATCACACCAGACTTCTAATGTAAAGCTGCCGTGTGTGTCCTAGGTACTCAGAGTACTAAGTACTTACTAATGGATCTCTGCATTCAGATGACTGTGGGACATCTGTGACTCCACTGCCACTTTTGTCTTACACTCCTCATGTGTGTACATGTATGTACATGTGTGTGTGTGTGATGCATGCATGTAGATAGTCAGACGTTTTTCAGAAGTTTTTAGTTACATGAAAAAAAGCTTTGAAAAGTTATTTTCATGGTACAGTTTTACAAAGCTACCCTGGCATTGTGTAGCTATTTGATTTTGTCTGAAAGTTCCATTTACATCGCAGAATCTACCACCAGTGAACGTTGAAACAAACGCAGCGTGGTTGACAGTAAGGTTGTTTCCCAGGTGGCCTGCTCATCCCTTCAGGCCAACAGGCAGGTGAGTGCGTCTAAGTTAATGGAGTTCAGGGAGGCCAGGTCTGCCTGGGCCTCATAGCGCCCTGGTCCTTCATTCTACTTCTTATCAATAGATAGGAAGTTGGCATTCTATCCACTCCTAAGCGAGGTCACACAGATCACAGGCGAACAAAATTCCTCTCGGGTTTTTTGCTGCCTCTGAGCGCCAGCCAGGAAATAAGAGACAGACATCCTCCACGGATGGTTTGCTCCTGGCATCGTCTCCTCTCCTTGCTCATCACCAGGAACATGGAGGACATAGAAAGAGCAGCAGAGAGGAGCCACCTAATCCACAGGAAGGACGTTGGAAGGAAGAGAAGCTGGGGAGAGAAGCTGGCAGCTACCGGAGCCAGGAACATGATTCTGACGGTGGGAAGTAATCTTTGCTATCACCAGGGACAGCCATAGTCCCTGGTGACCCTGCCTCCCTCCCCTAGGGCTCTGTGCCAGGACGGTCACTGGATCAGTGTTTGCTAACATCCAACAGCTCCTTCCTTCTGGAAGATTCCATCGTTTCAATCAAGGCTTTTAGCCTTACACCCACAAGATGGAGGGGACCGATCCTGAAATAAAGTAAGGCCGTGTGAATTCACAGCGCTGTGTAGTTTAAGTCTCTGGTCAAGGGCACAGGTCTGCTGCTATGGGAGATAAACCCAGGAGTTTTTCATTGCTGTGGAATGTGGTGCCATCTTAAATACTACGGCATCAATGAATTCATTTAATTCTTGTCCCCTTCCTGAGTGGTACTGTCATTATTCCCACTAACTCCTCTGGAAGGGGAGCCAGCCCAGAGACACAGGGCTCCAGTGACTAGCCTTTTAAATATTAGATGTGTTTCTCCAGAGAGGGCGAAAGCACCCTGAGGGGATGGCCTTGGGGTGACATATAGGGTGGTCTACAGAGGGGCACCTCACATGGATGCGCAAGGCTGGAATCTGAGTAGCACTGGGTATAGCAGCCTCACACAAAAGCCAGAGGTCCACGGAAGAGTCATTGTGAGCCTAGCCTGCTCTTTGAGAACTTGGGGGGTGGGTTCTTCACCCATTCTCACCCCAAGTGCTTATTTTACGGTGCTTCTACGTGACACACACGGGTGTTCTGGCAAAGGCAAATGTCCCCAGGTTGGGAAGGGTCCCGACAGCGGAAGTGTCACTAATATGGCTGCCCTTCATCTAGCTGTCACCTCAGGAAGCTCTCGCGTTGTGCATGGCCAGCGTCCCCTGGCCTGACGAGACGCCCTAGGCAGATGCCCTTTCTGTCTGTCTCCCCAGGCAGACACTCAGTGTGAACTGAACAGGCTTTGTAAGATGATCCCGGAGTTCTGCATACATCTCCAGTCTACACCGCTCCTGAACAGAGGCCGTCTCTTTCTTGGTGCCTTGGCAACCAAACCCAAGACAACTTGTTAACTGGGTTGTCATCGGGTTCTGTGCTCAGAAGCGCTCTTCTTCTCGGTAACAGAGCTGGGAAAGCCTGCGTGTGGGAGGGTTGCACGTGGGTGGGGTAGGGCTGCAGCCGTGAGCACAACGTGCAAAAAACCCACCCCAAACCACAGAGCATCACCCAGACCTGCAGCAGCGGGGCCAGTCCTCCACTAGACCAGATGGTCGTGCTGGTCACTCACTGATGGAACAGTGCTATGCACGTGGAGGTGTGCACACGAGCACAAATACACACATATGCACACGCAGGCCAGAGGACAACCTCGGCTGTGGCTCGTCAGGGGCCAGGCTCTCCCACTGGGACCTGGATCTAGCTGACTAGGCTAGGCTGCCTGACCAGTGCTGGGATTACAAATGTGCAGCCTGGCTTTTTTTTTATTCATTATTTTTTAATGTGAGGTATTGGATTGAACATGGTTCCTCTTGCTTGCCTAGAAAGCACTTTACCAATTGAATTATTTCCCCATCCAGTTTCCTCCAAACTGTGCTTTCAAAGTGAAGGTGGTCAGGGAGACCCAAACAAAACAAAACCCAGTGCTTTTCTGTCCTATCATAGGATGCTGGGTACTTTCATTTCCCATTTTCCCATAAAAAGCACTGTCAAGTACTTGAGCTCCCGGTGCAGGTGGACGGAGATCTGGTTCTAACTTTACTGACCTTTGCCCTATGACCTCAGCCACTCTCTTCTGGAGACTTGGACTCGGTTTTCTCAACTTCAAAGCTGGACTGCCAGTATTCCCATCGCAGGGTGCCTTAGAGCACTGGGCAGAATTATATGCAGAAAGTCCCTGGAAGTTAGTGGCAAATGACTGAGCACAAATTTGATGTCTGGAGAAAGGAGCCTTCCATGTTGAATACACGTGGTGAATTCATACGCAAAATGCACAAGGAAGAACCGAATGTCATACTGTATGCACGAGAGACCTGGATTTTTAGGTGCAGGGCTGGAGATGTGCCTGCAGGTGGAGGGCAGGGAACAATGCCTACTCACAAAAATCGGAGGAGAGACATTTGTTAGCAGGGGACAATTAAACACCCGGAGCTTATATCCAGTCTTCAGAGTTCACCTGATTAGCACCACGAGAACATGCTTGACAGAGGATAGGGAGCGGGAAGAGAACGGGAAGTGAACGCAGCTTAGACCCTGTTAGTGCCAGCGTGGAGACCAAGGCAGCGGGGCTGGGCTGGAGGTGGTCTCTTGTTGTCACAGGGTGTGGGTGTGGGTGGTATTTATTTTTCCTGTGTCCTTTGCTGTACTTTCCAAATTGTCTAAAATCTTACTTTTAGAATCAGAAAAAATATGGCTAGTAAAAAAAAATGTGTGTGCCATGCATCGCCCGGGAGCAGCGGCGCTATTATGGAAATGAGGTACACCCCGCGGTACTGTACTCCTAAAAGGGCGTGGGTGTGGGTGGGTGCGAGAGAGAAAACCTGCTCACTACTCAGCACCACAGAAAACACAGGCTTCGGCTCCAACCCCGGGATGGAAGAGCTGGGAAATGGGCGTTTGAGAGAATATAACTCACCGGTCCAAATCCCAAGGAATCATTTGGGCTACCTAACTGGGAAATGAGAAACTAGGGAGGAGAGAAAGGTCACAAAACAGTTTCTCAATGAACAACTGCTTTCAAACAATTGTTCTATACGGCATAGAGAATGTTCGGGAATCGCCTTTTATTATCAGCACTGTTATCATCATCACAATATTATTTTGAAAAACACACGGGCTAGGGTGACAGTTGTCAGTAAAGGACTTGCCTTGTAAGCACAAGAACCTGAGTTCGACCCACAGAATCCTTGTTAAAACATTGGGTGCGGATGGAGAAAGAGGTGTCGGTAGTTAGGGGTGATTGCTGCTCTTCCAGAAGACCCGAGTTTGGTTTCTAGCACCCAGCAACCCGCAACTCCAGCTCCAGGGCATCCAAGGCTCTCTTCTGGCCTCCAAGGGCACATGCACAAACACTCCCCCCTCTTCTCTTTCTCTGTGTCTCAAATATAAATATACACGTGAGTGTGATGAATACACACATACTTGTGCATATGCACACACACACACACACACACACACACACAGAGAGAGAGAGTAAATTTAAATTTTCCAGAATAAGATGGCTTCAGAGTCTGAACTTAAATGCTGGGAAACTGGAGTTTACTCCCAAATGGAAGGAACATGAAATCCCTGTAGCTATGTGCATTTACGCCGCTTGGAATTCTTCACTTATAACCTTCCTCTTTTCAAAAAGATCTGAAGTAGAGTAAAAATCTTTAATTTTTTAGTTTTTGTATCAAAATGTCTGCAGGGACGACATTAAAGAAGGCCCAAAAAAGTGAATTCTCTTGCCTCAGCAACTTTACCAAGGTGGTGGGGCGCAGACAATGAAGAGGAAGAATATGTGGGGCTGCTCCTGGCGGCTGGGTGCAATGCTCCACAGCTTCCTTAATCCCCCAGCAACTTTAGTTTAAGGCTACTCTGTTTATCTGCTGTCCTTAGAGGGTGCCAAGATGGCCTCTGTTGGCTA
>NC_022012.1:94816460-94854691 GCF_000317375.1 Microtus ochrogaster | reverse complement strand
GCTAGCCCTTCTCCCCTGGCCTCCATGGCCTCTGTTGGCTAGCCCTTCTCCCCTGGCAGGGCAAACGGAGCCCCAGCTGGACCCGAGGCACTGTGGGCTCAAGTACTATGAAGTCACTCCCAGAAACCGTGGCACTCTCAAGGAGCTGGACCGAGGCAGATGGAGCACCCTGAAGCTCCACCCATCCACCCATCCATCCCTCTGGATATCCATCCAGTCTTCAGTTACCATTCACTGTACTGGGTGCTAAATGCATACAGTAGGATTTATTATTGCCTACCCTTGAGATCAGAGTTGAGCAAGGGAGACAATAGTGAACAAAATAGTAATAGTAATAACAATAATCTGTAATACAAGATCTGTAAATGAGGAAGAATAACAGGTTGTGGTGTGGAAGAGGAAGACTGTCATTGACAAGGACTTGAGGGTCCTGGTTATGGCTGGACGGGGGAGGTCAGTAGCCTCCATGCCTCCGTTGTTCCCCGCTTACCACTGGCCAACTCCTGCTTTCTATCCCTATTTACTGTTGTTATCATTTGAAGTCCTGGGGAGTGAACCTTAAGTTAAGTCTTCTATTGCCAGGCTGCATCTCCAGCCTTTTCCGTTTTTATTTTGATACAAAGTCTCCCTAAGTTGCCCTGGCTAGCCTTGAACTTTAGACCTTGAATTTGCAATCTCCCAAGCCGGTGATACCAGGCGCAGCTGTATCCCAGCTTCTATGAAACTCTATTTAAGAAAAGCGAGTACTTTGGAAGGTCTGGAGGGTCAAGAGATCAGAGGAGGTTTGGCATTAAAGGCAGATGGAGGGGCCCAAGTGGACCAGGCAAGGAGCGCCATACAACACAGGAAGGCCTCCACCCCAGGGAAACTGGGAAGCACAGATTTTGCCTTGTTGCCAACGAGAGACCTGATTTCAGGTCTGAGGCAGTAGCACGGGGCCCAGAGGGTGCAGCTGAGGGGTGCTGGGGTCGTGCAGGGGCTGTGTGATGGGCAAGCCCTGGGGCAACCCAAAGCTGTAGATTAAGTATTGCTTTGCTGTTTTGATTCATGCTCCTCTGAGTAACCAAGGCCCTCTTCTAGGGACATTCGGAGGTAAGCAAGTTGGTGCCCTCTGGTGCGTGTGCTGCACAAGCCTCAGCAAAAATCTGCTTCCCTCCCCCTGGACTTCTGAGTGAGAAATGGCAATTACTAAAAATTTTACTTCTAGGTCAGCAAGATGCCTCAGTGGGAAAAGGTGCCTGCCACCAAGCAAGATGAACCGAGACGAGTCCCTAGGAGTCACACAGGGGAAGGAAAGAACTGACTTCAGAAAGATGTCCTCAGATCTCCACACACGTGCCATAGCATGCTCCTACCCATGCACACGCATGGGCTCGCACGCAAGATAAATACAAACATAATAAAATTTTTACTTTAAACAATCCAGCACCCTTTATTAATTCCTCCCACGATGACAATATGAGAAGGGACTGCCTGACCTGTTGCAAGCAGGATGCTGAGACCTGGAATATAGCCATAGCCAGGGCGGAGTATGGGTGAAGCTGTGGGAATGGCCTCTGAGGAGAGATGCTGGAGAAATGACAGAAGGCCAGTGGTGTGAGAGGGGAGAGGTTATGATGTCATGCAGGAGCCATGACATAGGCAGCCTGGTGCCTGGCTGTGCTAGCAGGAGAGATGAAGGAGGAGTGGCTCAGGGAGAAGATTAAGCTCAGTGCGGCCATGCTTTGATGGGACACACAGGGAAAGCGCAGCCAGGCTCACTGAGTCCATTACTTGGGATGGCTGACAAGTCACAAAACCCAATTCCCATTTAGAGCTCTGGGTTGAAGTACCTCTCCCTCCTTCCCATACGGAGCACACAGCACACACTCTGTGAAGGGCCCTGACGAGGTCTCGGAGGTGCAGGAAGACACTGGACTATCTCTGGACGTCAGGGCACTTTGTTTTTCACTGGACGGCTTTAAATAGCACAGAGGAGGCACTTTTGAAGAGCTGCCTTTTGAGCTGAGATCTGAGGACCACAAATAGAAGAAGGGTTGGATTTCAAGGCAAGAACCTTATGTGGAGGGGGCTACGTGGTTCATCCAAGGAAGTGAGAGAAGGCCAGGGTGGCCTGAGACTGGCTGGCAGTGGGGCTGAGGACGGAGGGCAATAGGAGCTGCATCTTTGTTTCACAGGTAATGGGGAGCCTCGGGGATCCCACTCTCGAGAGAAATGGCTTCTACCTGGTGCCTGCCAAAATGCATGGTCCTTTCAGAGAAGCCACTACTACAGCCTGAGTCAGGCAGTTATCTTAGTAACTCCCTTACTCAGGGGCCTGAGGCTGAGCCTACCAAAGACACACCATCCATGCTGGGGGGAAGAAGAGGGAACTAGGGGGTAACAAATGCCCGAGTTGCCCCTCTGCTGCTAGCCCGCCGGACTTCTGTGTCTCTGTTCCCTCCACGCTTGCTTCCAGTACTTTTTCTACACCTGTGATCTCTTATCTAAGCAGCGTGCAGCCTGACTGTGGACTGAGTCTATTCCCGTAGAATTACCATCTATTGGCATTAGCAGAAGGATGACCTGTGCCATTGGAGCCAGAGTTCTGTGTCCACCTCCTGTCACAGAAGTCTACCTTTAATTCATGGTCCTCGTTATCCTAAAATAGTCTAGGTAAGTCACAATAATTCAGGGTGCCTTTCAAGTGAAGGGTTTTCTGGAACTCTGGAAGGGCGACTCATGAAGGGTTCTCAATTCTGCAGTTGGTTGTGTGTGGTCACAGTAGGAGTCCAGCCTGCTTCAGGCTGGGGCTATACAGAAGCCAACACAGGAAGGAGCTGGGCAGTACGACCAGGGAAAACTTGCCTTTGTGGGTTGCTGAATAAGGAGGATTCCTGAAGGTTCTGGGGAGTTCTGGAAGGCCGGACAGTTGGGTTTGGAGAGGCAATTCTCTCCCCAGCTTTAGGAATTAATCTTAGAACAAACTGAAGAGGCGTGTGGCCAAAGTTATCTTGAGGTTATATAGAGAGCACTTGGGATCTGACTGGAGACCTTTCTAGCAACCAAACCACAATGCTTTTCCTATCTGGGTCAAAAACAAACGATAGAAAGACCATGTCCAAACACCTGGAACTATGGAGCTCAGTATGTGCACGGAAAGAAGGAAGGGGAGGGGAGAAGAAGGAAAAAGGGAGGGAGGGACAGAGGGAGGGAGGAGCTAGGGCTTAGCAGTGGATGGAGAGGAGGTGAAGGTGGAGAACGGAGTCCTGAGAATCTTGTCTGGAAATGAGGAATAAAGTATTTTTCAGCATCTGTCTACCCATGGCGGGCGGGGTGACCTCAGCTGAGGGTGGAGAGCAGAAACTCCAGAAGGAAGCTGAGAACCAAACCCACCAATCCACGAGCCTCAGACTGTCTCACTTCACGGTTCCCATGGCCCTTGCCCACACGTTCTTTCAGTTCCTGCCAACAACCCTGTGAAATAGAAGCTATTACTCTTTTTAGGGATGTGAGAACTGAAGCTAAGAAAACCAAATGAGTCTGTCAGTCACAGGCATCGGAAGGCTTCAAATGCAAACTCCCAACTCTGCCTTCAGATGAATCAGGAACTCAGGTTTGGGGAACCGTAGGCTTGGAGTTCCAATTCTTCACCCACCCGTGGGTGGTCTCAATGCACCTCCACTGAGGGGTCACTGAGTCCGTGATCCTGGTGCTGTCAGTCACTCCATCCTCATCTTTCCATTAATCCACCATTTCCTAGAGACTTGTTTCTTGACTGATCATGAATTTCTATCATTTGGCAACTCCAGTGGGGCCAGATTTAACCATTGTCCTGGGAACGGGGCCATCAGATGGCCCTAGGAGTCTGTGAGGGCTAAGTGAAGTCTACTTTGTTTATCCTGACCACCATGCAACTTTGGGAGGCATTTTATTTTTGCTATACTTGATAACAACAAAACTTTAAAATGGTATCCAAGAGGAATCCATGGGTTCTAAAATGGTCCAGTGCCAGAAGAGTGAGGAAGCCAACCACGTCGTATGTAAGATGTCTCTGGACTGCACAGGAGCATCTCATCTCCTGTGAGTGAGCAGGAAGAGCAACAGAAGCACTTGAATAAGTCATGAATGACAGCTGCTCTTCTGCGTATGTGGGCTGGCTCAGCTACCGGTGATTTTGTGCTTCTAACCTAACGACCAGTTAATGGTTCCACTTTCCAAAATGCAGCCTTTCTTTTTTCATTGTGAAGTTTTTAAAAACATGAAAAAATGGTTAAATAAAAAAAAAAAGTCTAAAACACTTGACCTAGTTCTCCTACGGCGCTTAAAAACGCGGAGACATTTCCTCAAACAAAAGAAGATGAAATAAATCACAGCCACGAGGCAAAGAGAAGATGAGGAGTTGGCCTGAGCTTGGAAGTACGTGCAGAGTTTCTCTCAAAAGACGTTGGTGGCTTTGCCCACTGGCTGTGGGGAGAAACAGAAAGCACCACAGTGACGAACACAGCCTGCAGCAGGAAGAGGAAGAGAGCAGCTTTGCGTTTAAAGGCTTGACTCAGCGTGCTGATGAGTCAGAAGAACATGGAGCCATGAGTAAGATTTCCAGACAGTGCTTTAAAAGCACGCCTTAGAAAGCAATAGTAGGTGCTTTGGTTACTTTGGCTGTCTCTGTGATAAAAACACCCAGACAAAAGCCATTTAGGGGAGGAGAGGGTTTGTATCGGGCTCACGGTTCAGGTGTATAGTTATTACTGGGGGTGGGGAGGGGGAGCTGCTCATATCACATCCACTGGCAAGAAGCAGAACAGGGTGAATGTTTGGGCTCAGTCCACTCTCTCTTTTTTTATAGCGTTGAGGACCCCAACCTAGGGAATGGCACCACCCATAGAGGGTGGGTCTTTCCGCCTCAATTGACTTTACATGTCCAGAGACCATGACTCATCTATGTGATTATAGATCTCATCAAGTTGACAAGTGAGATTAAGCCTCACACTAGGTAAGGGCTCTCTTTGGAGCCCTAGGAGTCCAAAGGCTCCAGCTGTGTTTTAGAGTAATCTTTGGGAATGATAGCAAAAGACCTGAAGGAAAAGAAATGCCTGTTACATCTATTCATGTTCCAGAGACCAGGGCTCCTTCTACTAGAATCAAGGAACAAACGGAGAGAGGAAACTTCTCAAAGCGTGACTCTGTTTTACGATAGAAATACAAGACGCACTATCCCATTGTGCGCAAGGAAACGGGACTGACAGATAATCGTGGCAGCTGGAAGGAGGAGGGGAAGCCTGCTTCAGAATTGTCAATTTTACTCATGGAATCTAGATTTGAAGGAGGCCTTTGAGGGGAGAGAGGGAAGGGAAAGTGGGAGGGGGGAGATGCAGGTGCCTAGGATGGAAGTGATCGAAGGTCACTGTGTGTATGAAACGGCCTCCCTGAAGTTCGTTACTTTAACAATTAACATGTGCTAATAAAGTGTTTACTGAAACACCAAGACAATTGTTCTACTGCTTATGCAAAGGCTCTAAGTTTTCTTCTTTTTCTTAAGTGTGTGTGTGTGTGTGTGTGTGTGTGTGTGTGTGTGTGAGCCATATGTGTGCTATACGTGTACAGAGACCTAAGGAAGCCAGAAGAATGGCTTTGGATACCCTGGGCTGGAGTTAAAAGCAACAGTGAGCTGCCTCGATGCTGGGAACTGAACTCAGATCCTCTGGCAGAGCAAGCACTCCGAACCGCTAAGCCGTTTCTCCAGGCCTATCTTTCCAAAGGGAAGATACTTTATTTCCCACATCAGTCATTTTGCTGATTGTTTACTCCTTGGTTTTGTAAAGGGAATGGCATGTAATTTAAAGCTGTCTGATGCAGCGGAGCCCTGCGTCTGGACGGATAAATTATTATCTGTCATGTCAAGAGTCCTGTGCAGTACCCCAGGAATAAATGCTGAGATGAGAAATTCATGACAGGCTACCGTCGGAACATACGGGGCGCTTTGGTTCTTCTGGAAACTCAGTCACATCCTCTAGCTTCTGGTATGTCCCTGTGTGAGTGGCCCCTTCTGCAGCTAAACACTATCCCAGAAATGCTGGTCTGAGCCTGAAATCCCATTATTTAGGAGACAGAGGTGGGAGAATCAAGAGTTCAAAGTCACCCTCAGCTACAGAGTAAGGATGAGGCTAGTCTGGGCTACAAGGACCCTGTCTCCAAAAAAAAAAAAAAAAAACACAACAAAACAAAACAAAAAAACCAATAAGCAAACAGACAAATTAATAAATATCCCCACCAAGTTCCACTCAAAACCCAATACCAAATCATCTGTGATCAACATGCCTGCAGGCAACATACATGACCACCCCATGCAAACAAGGAATGAAGCACTTCACAGGCGCTCTTCAGAGCAGTGAGGGCTCAGGCAGGGAGGAAAGGAAAGACAACCGGCAGCGACCATCCCTGCTGTGTTCCCATCTCTCCTACTACAGGCAGAAAGACCAGAGGACAGCCGGCTCACTCCTGCCTCACTCCGTCCCCAGTGTGGCCTGTGAGGACACAACTTGGGCAGTGATAGTGCAGGTCAGCCCTGTCTGACCCATACTTCACACCCGAGCCCTCACTGCAACAGGGACCCTCGTGCGGTGGGTGCTCAGGCTGACAGCATCACACAGCTGGCGAAAATGCAGGAGCCAGCGTGGTATAAGCTCCTGCCCATCCCTGCAGAAGGAATGGTTAGCGCCACATCCTGGTCTCCTGTGCCACTTTCTGTGAGACAAGAAGGAGACACAGAGTGGCAGCCAGGAGAGAGTGTGTGGCCGTGAGGAAGTGGAAGGGAGCCAGCCCTAGGTGTGCTTCATCAGCACCGTACTTGGCTGGTTGTGGGCTGCTGTGTAACCTAGCACCAGTTACTCAGTGTCTCTGAGCTCCAGTGTCCTTCTGAGCCACCACATGTTAACTGACTGACTGTGAGAATAGCAACTTCATTGAATAGAGAATCTTCCAGGGAAATACCATGTCACCTACCGCACCTTCTTTTGAGTCCATCTCATTCGGTAGCCCGAGGTCCACCCAAGAACTAGAACCAGGGCTCCTGGGCTGACAGCTCAGCAGAAGCGGGTCAGGAAAATAGGTCAAGGAAACACAGGATCTATGCACTGTGAGTGAAAGGGCCGAGTCTTTCAAGGACCACGCAGATGGAAGACAAGTAGAGAAAGTGGCTCTCCATAGGTCCCAGCCTTCCCAAGTGAAGGGGTCTGACTGAAGTGTCTACTGGAAGTGGGAGGCCGGGCATGACAGGCTGCACCTGCAGGAAGCTGCCGGAGCTGTCACTAGGCTCTGCTTGGCTGCACCCGTGAGGACTCACGGGTGCACAAAGTGCCCAATGCATCCATTAGCAAACACTAACCACCTGCTTGGTCCTGGGTGGAAGGCACAGCACAGAACAAGGCCATCTTTCTCCACCACCGTGAAGGAAGGGACAACAGGGGAACAGGCAAGGGGGAAGGTTTGCGCCAGGTTAAAGTACTATGAAAGAAACAAAACGGGGCAGTGGGACTGGGCGGACGTCCTGTAGATACAACATGAGCCTCTCTGAGGACGAGACATTTGAGTTGAGGCCCGAATGGTGCAAAGGAGTCAGCCATGGGAGACACTGGCCAGGGCAAGTGTTCTGAGGCATAAGATGGCTGGTGAGATACAGGACATCTTAGGAGGAAGCAGGGATTCCAGGAGAACCACGAGAGGCAGGATCAGCTCTTAGAAAGGCATCGGCACATCTTGAGGCAGGGGGATTATATGATCTGGTTGCTTTGTGAAGAAATGAGGCAAGATTAGAAATGGTTTGCGATTTTGTATGTTGGACATAGGCGGAGGCAACTCAGCATGAAGCCTGTCCTAGGGACCACCACTAAGGGTGGAGCTGATCTTGAGAGAGCTGGTGGTGGGGGTTCTGTGGGAAGGCCCTTGTCATGTCCCGCCTCCCACTAGCACAGGGAACTCAGGTACCAGCTCCTCTTCCACTGTGTGCTGGAGTCCCCTGCTCTGCTAACACACACATCCTCTCCCCATGGAGACAGAGACTACCTGCTCTGCCACTTAAGACGACACACTGGGGAAAGGATCTTGGCAGGATCGCTTTCCTCTCCATCCTTTGGGGTTCTTGGAAGACAGAAAGAGAGGTCTGTTAGGGTGGGTCTCCTCTTGCAGTGACATGGTTGGTCCCTGCCTTAAGGACTTGAGGGATTGGTGGGATTGGGGGATTGGTCAATCCCCAAACCTAAATTAGTACTCAGACCAGCTCTGCACATGGTTCTTGTCTCCCCTGCCACGCTCCACTAAGCTGTCGCTGGTAGCTCTGCATTGGTGTGAAGGTTACGCTTTAAATATGTGTAAGAATATGTCACAAGTTTCTCTTTAGGCTGTGGAGTCTCATCTAGGATGCTGTGTTTGGCAAGCTCTCTTAGACACTCCAAGGGACTATCACCACTCAATGTCTAAAATCTTCCACTGTCTAAACACTCAAAGGCGTCTTAGTGAGGCTATGCTCTTGGACCTCACTCTGCGCTTTAACCTTGTGGTCATCCTTGAAGTACAATGGGTGAGTTGCCACCCCTCCGCCACTGGAGACTGGTGCAGAAATCTGAGGGATCCCACAGAAGCCATGACCACCCAGTGGTCATGGGGAGAAGAGTCAAAGACACTCCCAACTGCCCACTGTGAATCCCCGAGGAACTGGCTGCTTTGAGCCTTTGGGATTTTTAGAAAGTGAGTCCTGGTTGTAGTCTTCCAAGACATGTCAAACTGTTAACACCAGTCAAGCAGCTCAGGGAGGCAGAAGAGAAACTGGCCCACAGTTTATATCACAAAGGGACCATAGATCCCATTGCTTTTGAGAGCCTCATTCGTTCAATTTCTCTCCCTCTCCCCCCACCCTCTGTGTGGGGGAACCAGAGTCAACCTTGTGTGTCATCCTCAGAAACACCACACTCCTTGTGTTTTGAGACCAGGCCTCTCGTGGCCCGAAACTCAGCAAGTAAGCTGGACTCCCAGTAGTAGGATCACAGGTGTGCGTGACCAGCCTGGGGCTTTTAACTTGGGTTGTGAGGGGGGGTGATCTTCCCACCACCCAGGTCCTGGTAAACACAATGGTATCACCAACACCCCCTTCAAAGTGTCCTGTCTTACTTTTAGCTATGGTTAAAAACACAAAAAAATAGACTCAGGTGCCAGTAAAATATTTATAAGATAATTTCTAGTATTCTCCACAATTGACCCCTAGTAAATGAGAGGTCAAGAGGATTTTCAGGAATTGATTCCCCAGATCGCCGATGCAACACCACTGAACAACACACAGCCTTTCATAGTAACCTGTCCCTGTTAATTAGTCACCAAAATGACGAATTGCTTTTTACTTTGTGACGATTTGAAACGATGGCTTAACATCAGGTAGGGCTAGGATGTTTGCCTCAAATATTTCTAAGACTGAAAGAAACTTTATTTTAAGGGTTTGGACTGATTTTTTTTTCTGATCTAAAGAGGACTCCATGAGGACATAATAGTCAGGCTATTGTTTAATGAATGTGTGTTTGCGTGTATGTATTTTATAGAACACAATAGAATTCAGGCCATAAGTAAAAGATTTTATAGACCCCAGAGACTGAGTGCCAACTGCACCACAACGAACAAAGGCCACACACAGAGAGTGCCACTAACCGGGTCCCCAGGGTCTGCTCCCTTACAAACCCCACATTTTAAGCCATAGTATCTCTTGTACTGAAGAGAGGCATCTCCGTCTCATTTCAACTCGCCTTTTTTCTTCTTCCCTTTCCTCCTTCCTTCCTAGAGTCTCCTGTAAGGTTCCTTTCTCCCTAGGCTCTCAGAAAGATGTTTGCACGGCTCACTACAATAACCGCATTATTGCTATGTGAATGCCATACACTCCTTCCACGTGCAACACATCAGTGTGGTTGTTCACACACACACACACGTAACAAGCTTTCCACACACCAGGCTCAAAGACACCATGCTCCCTCTGTGTCTACCGTGCTGGCTAACCCCATAGCTAACACCCCGCAACTCAGGTCTACAAGCAAGGCTCCCGAGAACCAGCTCATACTCAGGCCACGTACACAACATTCATCCCAGGGCAACTTTTCTGCAGGCCATAAGGACCTTTCCACAATTTTGTAGTTAAATAAGCAAAACGAAAGCAGCATATTATTGCTCAATAAATGTCCCGTTTTTGTGTCTTTTCTTCAGTGCTCCACGGAGAAAGGCCGGACACCAGGAAAGCCTGTGGGAGAGCTACAGCAAAAGGGGCTTCCTGGCTCCGTATCACTCTGCTTGCTCACCGATACCGCTCAGGGTGACTTTTCACCCACTTTTCAGCAGCAGCCACTTCCTGGTGGCCGCCCGGATGGCTGTCATGTCTACCCACAGAGTGAATCACATATGTACATATGCACACTCCATCATCTATCGTAATACAACATAGGCTGAACACATGTTAGCAGATCATTTAAAAAAGTGATAGGCACATGTTGGGTAGAATACAGAGTGAGTTTGCAGGGAATGTAAACTCGGAACGAATGCTACTGGGCCTGATTCAGTCTTCGGCGGAGCCTCCTCTCCAGATACGACAAACGCATTCCAAGTGTTTAAAATTAGAGAGATATTTTACATAGTGAAACGTCTATTTTATTAGATGAGCTATGCCGTAGAGTGAGTGTACAACACTTTAACAGTTAACAATATAAATATATCTGGTTAGAAAGATCGATTAGAACCAGCTGGTTTGAGCAAGCTTTCATAGCGCTGAAACTAAAAATAGGTTTATCAGAATCTATAAAGATACTTCTGCTAAGTGTTCAGTGGCCTAAAAATAATCTCTTAAAACAATGTAGATGCTTTGGCTGGGGTGGGGCATGATATATGTTGAGCGAGGCTGCAATTTCCCGTAAAGCAGCCAACCCAATTGGTAGCACCGTCCAGGCCAAGTTACAGACATAGAGGGGATCTTGGAGGTGACAAGAGGATTATTTTACTTTAAATGGTGTAGGTCTGGATGGAAGAGAAGACAGCCGCGAGCCTGGCAAGATGAAGAGCAAGTCTGAGCTAGGTTAAAGGGGAGCAAACAACCCAAGCCCCACTTCACTGTCACTGCGGGAGCAGTTTACGTTCTTTTCCACACATCCCAACCTGGGATTCATCCCTAAACAGAAGCCACACGGTGCCTTGTCCAATCTTTACATGACGGGACAGAAGCTGTTACTTGTCTAATGTTGTGGGGAGGGGATTGCAGAGCTGTGAGCATTTTCAACATACAGGAATCCACGGAATCTCAGAGAATATATATATATATACATATATGTATGTATGTATATATATTAAATATAATATAAAATATACAGTAACTATAAATACATATACATATGTGCATGTATTTCCCCCCCTAATTTACTCTTCATAGAGCAACATATGCCTGGTCACCAGGCCATGGAAGGCTGGTCGGCACCTTTGTCTTTCTTTTCTAGTCGTGAACATTCCCGAGAAGTACCCTCCCATACATCCTGTACTGCCTAATACCTAAGATAAAATAAAACACACCGTGTCCATAAGATCTACAAAATCCTTAACTCAGCCTGCAAATGTCAAGCCGGGCTCCAGGCTAGATGGTCAGGCAGAGCTACCCTGTTTCTCCCAGCCTCTGCCTGGGACTGAGCTCCAGGAAGGCACCTGCGATGCTAGGGGAGCAGGGACTTTACCCTCAGGAAAAAATGCCCCAGAGAGGTTAGGGGAGGGGCGAGCTCACCTTGCCAAGTGAAGGAGATGACATCCTGCACCTTCACCTGCTGGGTTCCCTGTATGCCCGATGAGCACAGCACAGCCCCAAAGCCGGCCACTGGAGCGCGGCTCCTACTTACCGGTCCGCGTCATTAGCAGATGGAATGCCTCCATCAGATGCAGAAGGAACCTCTTTTTGTGTGTGTAATAAGGAAATTCGAAGTTAGAGGAACCCCGCAGCTGCAGCGAGCTCGCCTCATGTGGACAGGCACTCGCCAGTCGCCGGCCCCCAACTCCCGCGGCGCCAAAAATCAATGGGAAGCACAGCACAGGGCTCAGGCAGACAAAGACACTGCCCGCCAGGGCCCGACCCGCTGGCGCACAGGGAGCAAGGGTTCCGGCACACTGCTTCCCTCTGAGGTTTCTCTGATGACACCAGGACACAGAGTCCGACGCTGTTCCGCCACAAGTATTCCCGGGTTCTCCAGATGACTGTTCAATGCCCTACCAGAGAGCATCTTGGTCGTGGTCTCTCTCACACTTCACGCCCCCGTGCGCATACCTTCCTGCCAGAACCCGCTTTGCCAGTGGCCAGTCCTCTGACACCTCCGCAGCCTCAGGGCTGTCTTGAGAACCCCTTAAGGTTTGGGGCAGGGAAGAAGGAGGGAGGCAAAGAGGAAGGGAAGGAGAGAGGGAGGGAGGGAGGAGGAGGAAGAGAAGAGGAGGGAGAAGGAAGGAGAGTAAGAAAGGAGGGAGGAAAGAAAGGAAGGAGAAGGGAAGGAGGGAGGAGGAGGGAGGGAAGGGGAGGGGAAGGGTGGGTGGAAGGAAGAGAAAGGAGAAAGGGGAGGGGGAGGAAGGTTCTAGGCTGGTTAAGTAGGTGGTTAACACCAACCAACTATATCTGCTTTTAGTTCTAAGACAAACTGCTTCTTAATAATAGTGGGGGCAGAAGAAGGAGAAGCACAAGATGGGGAGAAGGAGGAGGAAGGAGGAGGAGGGAGGAGGAGGGAGGAGGAGGGAGGGAAGGGGAGAGGGAGGGTGGAAGGAAGAGAAAGGAGAAAGGGGAGGGGGAGGAAGGTTCTAGGCTGGTTAAGTAGGTGGTTAACACCAACCAACTATATCTGCTTTTAGTTCTAAGACAAACTGCTTCTTAATAATAGTGGGGGCAGAAGAAGGAGAAGCACAAGATGGGGAGAGGGAGGAGGAGGGAGGAGGAGGGAGGGAGGGAGGAAGGAAGGAAGGAAGGAAGGAAGGAAGGAAGGAAGGAAGGAAAAGTCTCCATATAGGTGTGCTCTGAACACACAATACAAACACTGACCTGTGACAAAGCTCTTGGCAGTGGCTGACACACTCTCTGGATGAGCCTAGACTATCCTGGTTTGTTACAAACCCAGGACCCAGCAGGGCCTGCTGAGTTGGTGACTGAAGTAGCCCTCATCACACAGCTTCATGGAAGTTCTCGCAACAAGGCCCACTAATTCTGAGACCTCTGATGAGTAAATCAGAGACTAGCCTGGCCAGACCCGCCGGCCGCTGTCTTGATTTTAGGGGGTCTTCCACGCCGTACAGGTGAGGTACCCATAGCTACGGCTTTCTTCTTTCATACATCCTCCTGCTTTGGTCCTGTTTATTAAGGAGTCCTTGTAATTATACAACTATGTGGTGGTTTTGATTTTAATTAGGTTGTATTCTATTTCCTATTATTCACTAATAACTGTATCTTTCTCATAAGTAGCAAGACACCATTAGTCCAATTATTATTTCCCAGTAAATCAAATTGGCCTGCTTAAACAACTCCTCCTCAGTAAAGACACACACAGAGGAAACAGAGCTCTTCACTAAGCCTTAGAACCTGTGGGTCTCACCCCCTCTGGGTCAAACGGGTTGCCTAAGACCATAGGAAAACAGATATTTACCTTATGATTCATAACATTAGAAAAAGTACATTTTTTGTAGCAACAAAAATAATTTTTTGGTTGGTGGGTCACCACAACAAAAGGGACTGTATTAAAGGATCGCAGCGTTAGGAAGGTTGAGAACCACTGCCTTAGAAAGTTTTCATAAATTTCACACAGGACGGGATAAAACCTTCTAAGTTTCACAATAGCAGATATCCGTAGAGATGTACAAATAAATGGCTAATGTACTTTTTTTTTTTTTTTTAAAAAATGTACTTTTAAAAAAATGGCTTTTACTGAGTATCTGTGAAAGTTCAACGTCAAACCCCTCCAGGGTCTGCTTGATCCTGAAGTGGTCAGCCTACGCAACCCAGAGTCCAGCACATTTCAACAGCCCAGAGCAGCATAGCTGTATAAACAAGTCAGTATGCCCAGCTTACTGCCCTGGGCAAGCAGATGCCTGAAGAGAAGGGGGGGCAGCCCATGGAGGTTCACCCTACACCAGATAAGGAGCTGCTTTCTTTGGCTCTCAATGCGATGCAAAGCAAGGCTTTGTTGCTGCCTCCCCCCCCCCCTTCCATTTTCTTCTCCCCTCTAGTCTTTGCCCCTCCCGTCTCTATCAGGCTAGAGTCTTAGGGGCTGGCTGCACTAGCGGAATCACACACAGCACTGGGGTGATGTCTTCCCTCCCCAGCTCTCTAATTATTTACCCCGATCGAGCCTGACTGCTGGAAAATCAGCTCTCTCCAGGAGGTGACAGAGCTAAAAGGTTCATTTTCACGGAGAAATCACGGGCGGGTAGCTGGCACCTCCCCTACAGGCTAGTGGGGCCTTGTGGGCGGTGTCACGAAATAAATACCCACGACCACACCGTTTTCCTCATTCTTTCTTCCGCAAGCATGCGTCCATTTGGGAGAACCTGGGAACAGACTAGCTGAGGTACAGAGCACACAGAGTCTGGGCCCTAGAACAGAAGTCACTGTTCTTGTGGAATGTTGTGGAATGTGGGAAGGAAGAGGTGGCTGGTTTCTTGGCTGGAGCAAGGCTCACAGTTCCTATAGGCAGACAAAGCAGAATGCTGTATTGTTCCCATGCATGGGTGCTGCTCTCCCAGGCAGGTTTCCTGAAACATGGAATGTTCAGGAAACATTTATGTTAGAATTTGCTGGAGTTCTTATAAAAACAGAAAGCCACCAGCCCCGTCAGCTCATATCCTCCTCCGACTCCACAGAATAAAAAAAAAAAAAAAAAACCTAGGAAAAAAAAATCAATGGGAATCAATCAATATCATTTATATCCGTCTATTTTGGAGCGCCTCGGAAGCAGCAACATTTCATCTAGATGCTTTCCGCTTTCTAGGACTGAGAAACTATTGTCACACATATGTAAAATTTTAATTTCTCAGTCCCAAGGTAAGGAATGAGGCAGACATGACAGCCTGCAGGGAGGTGGGAAGTGTACCCCATAAGGTACAAATGCCACCACTCTGCAAGGACAAGGGTCACCCACAGGTTTGGGGAGAAACATACACATGCACATTGGCTGCTATTTCCTACGAGGCTGTGTTTATTCTAACACTAAAATCAATCTGCATTATACAGGCACTTCTTAATAGAACGTATGAGCCTTTGCCACTTCCTAGGAAGAGCTGGGATTCTAAATCTGTGGTAAATGACTAACTTGCTAATTAAATCTTAAATAATCTCTCTCTCTCTCTCTCTCTCTCTCTCTCTCTCTCACACACACACACACACACACACACACACACACACACCTTTTCCTTTTTTAGAAAAAAAAAAGCTCTTGACAATTGACATTCTAATTCAACATTGGCCATGGGACTCCTATAACCAATATCTATCTGGACATCTCTCAGCACAGCTGAGGTTGTTCTCCTGCCCAGTTTCTCTCATGGAACACTGGCCTCAGTATCACGGCATCTAGGCAAGGGGCAGAATAAACTCACAAATAGTGTGGGACTCCTGAAAGCCAAGAAGTTGTATCAAGTTCTCCACAAAATACAGTGTTAATACAGAGAATCAACAGAATTTTGAACGGGGTATACATGTAACTAGGTGGGACAATGGGTTCATCTCTCTTTTGAGCATTGAAACCACGCCCAGCAGGCAGTGACCCCCTAAGCTCCTCTTGGAAGAACAAAAATAAGCCCTCCCAAAAACTCATGGTAACAAATCAATTTAAAGGGGAAACGAGAGAGGAGTTATACGCGAGATTAATACTCACTGGGAGAACTAATATGAATTATAAACTTGATTTTATTTGGTGGTTTAAGTAATTTAAGTGTGGAACGATTTCTTGTTTTTAAGGTAAGGCAAAAACCTTACCATCCCCACAGCACGGAAGATAGGTAACCTTGCTCAAGTTCAGAATTTTTATCCTCTACAGGAAAATGTTTATTGTAGTAATTGCAGCGGAAATCTTGTGGCGTTGGGGACATTTCTACTGCTCAGAGGATCAGCAGCTGCTCAAACATTTCGATCTCTTTGTCTCAGTCACACCTGCCTTCGCACAGACTCAAACTCCCATTCCACACCCTCAGTGCAGGCCAAGAGCCATTTCCTGTCACATGCAAGCTCTAGCCTGGGCTTGCAAGCTTTATTGTCTACAGAACAGTGCAAGATGCTCGGTTCCTGGATCCTGTGCCACAGCTCTGGCACACAGCGCAGGGGCCGTGTGGAAGGAGGCTATGCATCTACTTTCTGACTAATTTGGCCAAGGAATCCCAGATAACAAGTCAAACCAGTGGACTCCCCACCTCAGGGTTGTATCTGACAGCTGGGGGTGTCCTGGGATCTTGTCTGCCTTCTCAGTGCCCTGGCCTCCTGGTCCTTCCTTCCCTGAGACGCTCTTGCCTGGCCTTGGCATTACTGTCACTCTGACATGGCAGCAGCACCGTGGCCTGAGAAGGCTGTCTGAGCATCTTGTGAAGGATTACAATAGCATGATTACAAAAACTGACTCCATTCCACAGAGTGGCAGGGGCGGAGTGGCTGGAGCCACTAAAGTACCACTGTTTGAAAGGAAGATACAGCAGACCCAAATGTGGTAGTGTTTATATAAACGTGACATCCGCAGCACTACGGTAAGCTTTGGTACTGGCAGTTCTACTTTGCAGAAGAGGCAGAATGACAGCAAGGAGGTGACCCCACAGCGTATGTCCTAGGATTGTGTCCTCTGATTTTAAGGTGCTGGAGGCTTGGAACACCCCAGTCCACAGCAGGATGGCTTGTCTGCTGCTCCACAGGAAACCCAAGATGGAACCTTGGAGAAGGGTCTTTTAACCCTGACCACCCTCATGTCAGTCACCGTTACTGGTTAGTGCTGTAAGCAGGAGGCAAGCTAACCCTATCCCCCAAGAGTGGATTAAAGTGAGCCTGGCGGTGTAGACCCTTCCTGCCATGCAGTTCAGTTCTGCCTGACCTAATCTGTAGCCTCTATAACTAAAGTCTTCTCAGAAGCAAGTGTGGGGCTGGACCCAGTCAGAAGGAAGAGGCAGCTTCCTGTACCAGGGCTCCTACAGCTTGTAGGGTTTGGGAAAAAGGACCAACGATGCAATGTCTTCCTTCACGTGCCTCAACTAGGCTTAGGCAATCTTGTTGCCTCAGTTTCTCCAGTTGCTCTGCCCTCGAGAGTAGAAATTCCACTGCTGCTGGCTGGGGGAGGGGGCTGTAATGAAAAGCTATTGTCTGGACAAGCTGCTGGTGAAGTCGCAGTCAGGACTGATGAAGAGTTGCTGTCCTGAATGTTTTCCCCAAGTCAGCCTCAGGCATAAAATGGGGCAAAAAGCTCTCCTACTGCAGAGCTCTGGTGGGAAGGAAGAGCGTCATGGTCTTGGTGGTGAAAGCCGGGCAGGGAACAAGCAGGGGGTAAAGACAGCAGAATGGAAGAAGAGGTAAGAGAAGGGGTGGGCTAGAAAAACACGGGCTATGACCACAGTGCGCCCTGCCAGCACAGCCTGGGGATTCCTGCAAGCTTCCCCAGGGCAGGCACACAAGTAAGGATGCTTGGACAGGCTTCAGGAGAGGGTGCTGCAGAAAGAACAGACAGCCAGTCAGAGCTGCTCTCAGGGGCTCTTTCCCTCCCAGGCCACAGGGCCCGTCGGTGGCACCTCTGAAATCCTGACAGCACACACCAAGACACTCGGCCTCCACCCTTAGCCTCTTGCATTCTTTTTCTGATTGCTCTGGCGACTGGGCTTCCTGGAGCTCCACAAAGCTTTCATCCTCCATGTAACCGAGGCTATTCTTGAATTCCTACCACCCAAGTGGGCGCTCACCTGAATTCTAGGTCTACTGTCTGAGTTCCGTTCTTTGGTCTGTTTCCTTTAACTGTCTCATCCCCACCACCATTTCACAATCTGCCGGTCCTGCCTATTGTGGCTGTGCCGGCACGAACGCCATGGTCTTTGCTCTGTCACCAAACTCACAGCCCCCAGATGCTGATATAGATGCAAGTGGGGTCACACCCATCTGTGCTGCTGTTCATCTCCTCCATACTCCACACAGGTACTGACAGCATTCAGTCCAGGGTGAGACCTCCAACCTGCTTGGCTGAGCCTCAGTTACACACGGCAACCCTGTCCTAAACAAATCCAGACATTCTGTGGGTAGAAACTCTGCCCTGTCTTACAAACCATCATCACCATCTCCGGACGGCCCTGGTGTGTGTTAGACCCCACCTTGCCGATGACCCGGAAATAGCTGTGTGGATCATAGTGGGGCAGAGATTTGAATGCTTGCTTCTTCCTGGGAGAATTGCTCGGTGCATGTTCATGAGGATAAGAAAGGCTGGAAAAAGGGAGAAGAGCAAAGGGGAGGGAAAGGGAAGGGACAGGAAGGGAGGCAGTACCAGATTCTCTGCAACTCCCTCCACTTCTTCTCTTTGATGAGAAGTAAATGAGGTCAAACAATTCCACAAAGATTGGGTATCAGTGGAATGAGAATGTCGGTACCGCACCCATGACAGAGGTCCTTTAGGAGCCACGGTAGGCTCTTGTGACCTACCCAGCATAGCAGAGCTCAACACCCACTGGGGGAGATGAAATGCCCTGGTCCTTCATATGCCCAGAAGTACTTTGTCCTGCCTGGCAAGAGTGGCTCCCAGTAACTCCTAAAGGCAGAAGAGGCAGGCAGGTGGGCTCGGGGGCTTCCGTTCTACAGTTCGCCTATGCAGTCACTCCAATGGGTCCTCTCGCCTGAGCAGATGGTCCCCAGGCCTTTCTTGGGTTCATTTCTCTACTCCCGAGCCATGAGGATCAGGACGGCTTAGGGGTGAGGTACAGAAAGTATCGGACACAGCCTTGCTTGGCATAAATTACATTTGATGGTGGCTAGAAAAGATAATTCCTAAGTATGCACACACGCGCGCGCGCGTGCGCGCGCACACACACACACACACACACACACACACACACACACACACACACAACTGCAAGCATGGGAAATCTGCTGCCCAAGGGAGGAGAAGAAGAAGGAGGCCCAACACACATTCTTATGGGCAAGATGCCCCTGGAGGATGAATGGCTGGGGGAAGGGGAAAAGCAGGGGTGGAGGAGACCCTGACACATATGGACCTGGGAAGCCTGGGCTCCAGAGAGAGGAAGGGTTCCAGTTAATGGTAACTCTGGATGGAGTGTGTGGGTGTGAGGGAGAGCAGGATGCCAGGATGACAGCAGGCTAGGGCTTACACAGTTGGCTGCTTGGCAACTCTAGGAGGGACTTCCAGTCCCCTGAAACATACTCACATCCTGCCTACCGACACAAGGCTAAGAACGTCCCACCAGCGAGCAGCAGGGGCTCACATCCTGCCTACCGACACAAGGCTAAGAACGTCCCGCCAGCGAGCAGCAGGGGCAAGAGGGCTGGGTGAGTTCCTAAATGACACGCCACAGTAGGCCAAGCTCCCGGTGCCAGCCAATGTCCGCTTTGCGGACTTCAGATATAGGAGAGAGGCTGTGACAGACCAGAACCAGCCCAGCTGCAGCACAGAGCAGACCACTGGGTGTGGCTTTCTGAAAAGGGACAGGTGTCTATAAGAGCACCAGGGGAATACACACGGCACAGGTAGAGCTTTGTTCCCACCCCCACTAGGCACGGGTAATCGAAGGAAGAACAACCAGCCAAGGGTGCACAAACATTTGAGGGCAGGGGTTCTGGAGTCTCAGGCCTGATTCCAAAGACAAACCAGTGCCTGCCTTAGCCTCCTTTATCAAAAAGCAATTGAGAAAAAACAAGCGGAAGACAGAACAGACTCTCTGTGGAGCTCCACATGGCACACACTGATTAAATAAACCTTTAAGGCACATATTCTCCCTGAATTCTGAGATGTGGCTGGCAGGGACCTCTCCTGGTTTTGGAAGGCTAGGACGGCTACTGCCTTTGTCTCTGTGATGTGGGGATTGTCACTGTAACTTGTTGGGTGGAAAGTTCTCTCAGCCATTTGTTCTGAATAGCCCTTCCTAGAAATGCACCTTTTATTTCCACTGACAATTCCAGGCATGCTTCTCGGGGTGGCAACCAAACTCTTTTACAGAGTCAAAATTTGATTTTTTTTTTTGAGAGGTTCAATTATTTGCCCAAAGACACACAGCAGCGAGGAAGTGGTACAGGCAGGATGTAGTCCCAGGCATCTAAATTAAGGCGTGCGCTATTGCATGAATGAGTTCAGGAGCTAAGCCCTGCATGGAGGCTTACAGTCAGTGCCCCTGCCATCCCTAAGTTTCTGCCCATCTGCCTCATGCTCTCATTTTGCTCACATGGTTATGAGGCATCAGGGGTGACAGACATTGTATATCCAAAGCATTACCCTGTTCTTCAGTTGTGGAGGCTAATATTGATTGCCAACTTAATCACTGAAGGCCTCTGGACACGTGTGTGAGTAATTATCTAGGCGAGGTTAGTTGAGATGGGAGGACCCGCCATAAATGCTGACAGGGCCATTCCATGGGCCGGGGTCCCAGATGCATTAAAAGGAGAAAGTGAGCTCAGTGCCCATCATCACTGCTTCTAGACTGACTGACTGGGGATACATTGTGAGCAGCTGTCTTGACTGGGGATACATTGTGAGTGGCTGCCTCACGATTCTGTAGCCATGGCTTCAACACCATGATGGACTGCACCCTTCCAAGCCATGAGCCAGAATAAAGCCTTCTACCCTGAGGTTGCTTCTTGAGGATCTTTGGTCACAGTAAGGAGAAAACTAAGACACATTTTTGTAACCTCTTTTGGCTAAGACTGTGGAAAGACATAGAACCTGGGTGCTGACCCCACCCAAGCCCATTTCCAGGGTTGAGGGTTCATAGCTACAGATTTTGCTGAAACAGTATATATATATATATTATATATATGTGTATATATATGTATATATATATATATTGTGTATATATATATATACACACACACACAAACATACATACACACACACATATATACACCCACCTACATATACATATACGTATACGTATATGTATACATGTATAGTTCTGATAGTCCTTGGAACATTTAATCGAGGCAGACATAAAATCTCTGTGCAGAATGTTTATTCTTCTAATAAGTAAAGGAAAAGGAAAAGTTGAGGAAATGAGTCATTTATACGTCAGACAGAATGGAGTGGGGCCTGGGGAGTACGTGGATGGTTACCAAGGCCTGCTAGCCCAGCTGGGAGAAGGCAGCTATGGGGAACAAGGGCCTGGAGCACACCAAACCTCTGGCTCCATCCTTCCTTTCCTTCCTCACAGCTCATGACTCAGAAGCACCTGGAGTGGGTGATGTGGAGGGCCTGGACTCCTGGGCTGAGACCCTGTGGAGTCTAAGCCTCAGAAAGCAGGATGGCAAAAGGCATGCCACCTTGGGCCGTTGGCCCGCCCACTCTGGGCCGGATTCTTCACTTGCAAAAATGCATGGGTGGTCATGGAGATAAAACAGAAACAGCCAGTCAGGCACTGAGCCCAGACAATGCTGCAAAGTTAACGCAGCCTTGATAATGAGCGGGGGAGGGGAGAAGCTCCCTTCTGTCTTAGATGCTGCTGCTCAAGGACCAGGTGGCCAGTTGGCCAAGGGACACAGAGCACACCTCTGGACATTCCCAATTCACAGGATATCCCTGACCCTGGCCCAGTGACTAGGAACGACGCTGACCTGCATAGGACCCTACATTCCAGACACCCCTGTTTCTCCAACAGTCTATTACGGCAGGACCGGTACTGTAAAGGAGACCTGACTTGGTATAATCAGCCAAGCGGGGAGCAGATAAGCCAAGGTGGGGTTCCCAGCAGCTCTGACTCCTGAAGGTGGAGATCATCTTTAAAATTGCGCCAGGTCCCTCTGAAGATGCCTTCAGACCGACATGTCTGTATGACAGGTTCAAAGGGTGTCTATAAGCTGTCTCTGTGAGTGGAGAGAGCATACAGGCCAGGAGCCATTGTCCTTTCCACGCTGGCTTTTGGTATTGTGACGTCAAGTCACCACTAACAACCTTGGATTCCCTGGCCACACAGGCCGCTGTGTCCTTCCTTGGGACGTTCTGGGGCTGAGCAGAGCCTGTCACCCGACTGCAGCCTCCCCAGCTAACAATCTCAATGACCAAAGCTCTGCCAATCAGAGTGACAATCACTGTGTCAGTGAGCTCCCTGTCCCCCACTGAGCAAACTCAGGGCTCTTGGTCTAGGGCCCCCTCACAGCTGGAAACAATGGGCTCTCTCAGGATGCTTTCCACAGAACGGCCAAACACCCTTTTCTGAGCAAGGTTTCTTGACCATTTTCAAGACATAAATGGTGCCAACGGGGACGATTCCGCCATTCGTGGCATGAAAAGACTTCTCTGTGTAGGCCTGTTGTGAATTGTTCTTTTTTCAGTGGCTTAATTGTCAGCCCCAAGCCTAACAGCAAAGAGGAGAAGAGAGTTTTCCCTGAAGGCCCAGGCCTTGTTGGCGAGGAGGCGTGTGCGTGGGGGCCTCCCAGAGCCGTCTGCCTCCTCTCAGGCTTCGGGCCTGTGGGGCTGCCAAGGGACATGGCCTAGGAGGGTTTGCAGGAAGGAGGCAAGTCCCAGTCCAGTGCACCCTGGCTCTCGAGGGGCTGCAGTACGGGGGCAATCTGAGAGGAGAGAAAGGCTGGCTATGTACTCCCTACCCCGTGGCTTCCCAGTGACAGGCATGTGGAAATATTCCTACTCAATTCTGTAGTTACGGCCTGCTGGGATTTACCACCACTTCCCGCTGCCCCGCTGGTGAGTGAGGTGAGGAGGCCTGTCAGCACTGACTCTGCCCCTCAGACTTGCAATGACCTCAGCGGACAGGCACCTACCACGGACACAGCAGTAATACTTGTCAGTGATCAGCCCAGCCAGTCAGGGAGGCTGAGGCAGGCAGCTGAAATCCACATGGAGACAGAACTGAAAGGCCCAGAAGAGCAAGTCGGACCCAAAGCTGGCACCGCCTCCCTCCATTTCCATCCTATGCTGAGGGACTTGGAGTGCTTGGTGAACCCTGCCTTCCACACTCCCCCAGACTTGCCCTGATAGGCACCTCTCGGCTTCTAATGCTGCTGTTGCCTACTCTGCCTCCTTCTCCCCTTCCAGGACTGACTCCCACCCGACTGGCAGGATGAAGCCCTCAGCACCCCAGCTTTTGCTCTCTTCAACCGAGGGCACCCCAAAGTGGGGCCACTGCCTGCATCTTCACGCACCTGTCCAGAGCAGATTTCCCAAGGACTGCCCTCGGGTGGACTCAGGCGACTTTGATAGCCTGGCTCAGACATCTGAGGTCACCCTCAAAGCAGCAGGAGTACCTGACTGACATGGGAGCTCCCCAGGTTCAGCTAGGACGGTTCGCCCTGGGCTGGCTTTCACCTGGCCATCCTGGAGCTAGGGAACTGAGACGGACTGGCCTTTGCTCCTTATGTCTGCCTTCGGGCGTTACTTTGTGATAGAAGAATGTGGGGGATGGACTGGGTTTTCCAAAAGGTTCATTGTGGCACAGGAAGCCACTTTGTGGATACAGGGTCAGTGAGCAGCTAGGATAACAGAGGGGGGAGGTGACAGTGGGCGGGGTGGGATGATATGCACATGTGACATACGTGTGACATGTATCTGACAATTCGCACACCTCGCTCAGTCTCAGTGGGACAGAGGGGAATGGTGGTAAACCCCAGCAGGCTGTGACTACAAAACTGAGTACACATACATGCATATATATGTGTGTGCGTACGCGTGCGTGCGTATTATGTATGTATGGGTGTGTGCGTGTGTATGTATGCACACACACACACACAAACACACACACACACACACACACACACACACACACACACACGAGAGAAAGAGCCCATGAGTGGTGGTGGTAGAAGTACACTCATATGCAAGGGAAAACCAAAGGCCTCCCTCGCTGCCCAGAACACCTACTCAGGAGCACTTAGAAGCCATTCTCCTTCGGCATTGTGTCAGAGTGTGACTGTGTCTCTGCAAGCATCCTGTCGGGGGTGGGGGGGAGGGAGATGCAGCTGGGTGCTGGCTGGGATGGCCCTAGAGCTCTAGCTATCAACAAGACAGCTGAGCAAAAAGCCCAAAGGAGGGGGTGTAGGTTGTCTGGGCAAAGCCATCTGAGGAAGCCTGTGGAGTGGTCAGCTAACCAGACTGGGCAGTGAGCTCGCACGGGGAGACCCTTAGGTGGCTGGCTGGGCATGGCACTGAGGAGCAGGGACCGCAGTGGCAGCAGGTCACAGTGCAGGCTGGCCTAGGGCAGATGAGGGAGGCCTGTGCTGCCCTTTTCTCAGTGAGAAGCAGTTTTAGAGGGTACTGTGGCAGCTGGGGAAGGGCAACCTGAGTCAGAGACCATTAAGGAGGCCGAGAGCCGGAGAAGCAATGGAAACAGCCCACACGAGATAGCGCCAGCCTGAGGGAAGCCAGAGGCAGAGCTGGGAGAGGAACAGGCATCACGGAGAACACAGGGTGGGGGCATCCAAGGACCGGCGGAGGGAGGCCTGCATCCAGACTCCTGGGAGGAGACCCGTGCATGTGTGCTGCTGAGTACTCCAGTCTGCCTGGGGAACTGGGAACCAGGGAGAGAGACCCAGGGGAGCCTGCCCAGTGGGCTGAGCAGACATGATTACAAAGGGAGGCGACAGGTGACCAGGCAAGGGACACTCAAACATAGTGTCATGTGGATGCAGGTTCCTAAAAAATGCTGATGTGCCTTACACCTCGCTGAAATGTTTCCCAAACACCCCAAACTCAGGCTGCACAGAACCGAGGGAAGGAACCTCTAGCGGCCAGAATCCAGCATCTTTTCTAAGATTCGGATTCTCTCTGCAACTGATGGTGCTTCCGAAGACAGAACTGAGGGGAAGGCTCTAATTTTGTAAATGAGATATGGGGCTGGGTGTGAGAGTCCTAAGGAGAGTGTGGAGCTCTATTCTCTGCACTTATACAGACCTGAGTGCCCAGTGTATTCTGGGTAGTACAGGGTCACTCTGGGCAGGACAGCCATGTGGTTCCTCTATCCACATGTCTGTCCGTGGACAAAACCAGGATCCACTGGGAAAAGCCAGCTTGCCTGAAGATGCTTGTATCTCTAGCAGGCTCTGGGACCTTCATGGTCAACTTGCTGGTGACAGTCATGGGTAGGGAAGAGAGGCAATGGCTCTCCGAAGCGGTGTGTCAGTGTGTGAATGAACTATCTCAGCCTGTGAGCTGGTCTTGCCTGCACTATGGTGGATTCAAGAAATGTTCTTTCACAGTCCAAGGGCTGGATGTAAGTCAGACGAAGAGACCAAGTGCCATACCAAAAGAAGGATGAAAAGGCTGGGAAGAATCTGGAAGGGCGAATCCAGAGGTTCTGCCACTAAGCTCTTCTGCCAAAGCCAGAACTCTGTGAGCATTTCAGAAGTTCCCCCAAAGCCAAGCGAATCAGCCAAGACCCGCAGAAGTCGAGATAACCCAGACTCTCCAGAGGGAAACAGTGGCGTCATACCCTGGTTCTTAAGAGGACTTGATCCTCCCAGACCAAGCCTGAGCCTTCACCACCACCATGGTTGTTTACAGAGCATTAAGGATTTCGCGCAGAACCGACACGGGTCCATCAGCCGCCAAAGCAGGATGGACCAATATGTAGCCACATGCAACATTTTAAAACTTGTGAGTAAGGTAACACATTCTGTTTCTTAGCCACGCTGGACAGTTTCTTTTTCCAGCTCTAAGCAGTTGTACGATAGGGAATGTGTCCCTCACTGCGGAGAGTTCCCTGGCTGACACAGCGAAGATGCTGATGCTGACGGTGCGGAACCCCATAAGCTCATGCTCAGAGCTGGTAAGGCTAAGAGGGTTCAGTCACTGTAGTTGCTTTCAGTGGCATCTTTTGGGGGCTACAGAAGGAAAAAAGAAGAAGAGAATACTGGCATGTGGCCCATTTCCCTGATGCCAGAGAGGCGTCAGCGGTCACTGTTTTAAATTTTCACCATGTGCTGTTTTGTTTTTTATTTTTCTGTCAGTTTAAATCCCAACCCCAGAGGTTTGTCCGTCTGCCTGATTTAAGGCAGCCTAGTTCTGTACGCATTTGCTGAGAGCACCTGCAGAAGCCGGTGCCTCACGGAGGCTGATGTCCAGGGACTGTATCCAAACGCAAGAGCCCAGTCACGCGATCTGTGTAGGTTTCACATCTTAAAATCTTATTTTGAACTTTGTAAGCTTTCATTTTGCGAGAATAAGAGGGAAAGGTGGTTTTACAGGGTTTTGCAGAACAGCTCAGGCATCCACAGAGGAGAAAAATCACCCGGTCTGGGTTGGAGCTCAGAGGTAGTAGCATGAGCAAGGCATGGGTTCCAGCCCAAGCACCAGGGGAAACCCACCGATCAGATGAGGGACTTGAAGAGTGTGTGACTGCCTTGGCTGAGAATCACACTGGCTCTGACATTGGATGTTCAAATCCCTGGGGACAGAATTCACAGACAAGGCATCCAGCTACTCAGGGGATCCAAACCCAGTTCCTCTTCCACTGGGTTCACACGTCTAACTGTCACACTATTGTGGCCATCACACGGTCTGAAGGGGACCAGAGCCACAGCAAGATGAAAAAGGAAACTGAAGATGAAAGCAGTATTTGTTGATTTTGCAGATTTTTGATTTTTTTTTAAATATAAGAATCTCGCTCCTTAAAAGCTTCCTTCCCGCATCAAACAAACAATAAGCAAACTCACCAGGTTCTGCGAGGCTACGATTGATCTGCCTAGCAATGAGAAAGTAGCTTTTAAAAAATAAAATCTCTGTGTGTGTGCGTGGGTGTGTGCGTGCATGTGTCTGTGTGTGCGTGTGCATGCATGTGCGTGCATGTGTGCATGTGTGTGCATGTGTGTGCGTGTGTGCATGTGCGTGCATGTGTGCATGTGTGTGCGTGCGTGTGTGCATGTGTGTGCATGTGTGCATGTGTATGCGTGTGTGCATGTGCGTGCATGTGTGCATGTGTGTGTACGTGCATGACATGTAGATGCATGTAGATACACCATGGCACACGTGGTCTAAGGACATGTGAAGGTCTAAGGACAGCCTTGGGTGCTCGTCTTCCTCCCTTCCTTGCCTGAGGCAGGCCCCCTACCCCCACAGTCCAGCAGGCTCTCATGCCTGAGGATTCAGGTCCCCTACCCCCCACAGTCCAGCAGGCTCTTGTGTCTGAGGATTCTCCCATTTTCTCCTCCCGTTTCACCACAAGAGCACTGCAGTGACAGACGCTACCATGTTCAGTTGACACAGGAGCTGGGGACCAGAACTCAGGTCCTTACACTCGCTCTGCAAATGCTTTACCTATGGAGCCATTTCCCCAGTCCTTGAGAAAATCACTTAATATAGTATGTGCCTCACACAAAACTAAGTGGTGGAAATCAACACGCCTGTTTTCTTATTTTCTACAACATCTCGTCGTGTCTAGATCAGGCTTCAGTTAAATGGAAATGGCTTTGGCTCATTTGAAATGACGTATATATTTAAGTATCAATTTACTTACTGAGTACTAACGGTGTTTTCTATACCTATATAGTGCACATATATTAATAAGCATGATATGAATTCCCCTGACTGTCATTGCTCTCACGGTGGTCCAGAGGTTGGAGAGACACGTGGAGAAGCGCAGGAAGCTGTTCAGTTACAGTACTTCCTTGGTGAAGCCAACTTGCCTCATGCTCAGTTACATGCCCTAAGCAAATTTCTCTCAATTTTCCCCTAGCAAGCAATTAAACCTAAAAATAAACTTTTTATTAAACAGAAAGCTAAATTATTAAAAGTCATTTACACCAGATTACCCTGCTGATAACCACATTACTGCATACACCAAAAATTTTCTTTACCCAAATGCGTTCTTTATTAAAGTGGAATAAAAAAGCCAACCTCGCAAGTATTTTAAAAAGCAAATCATCATCCTTGTTCACTGTGTTACCCTTGGTCTCACAGGCATGATGGTGAGAACTAGTCTCGGCTGCCCTTTTATTTCGTGGCTGTAACTCTACACGCACTGAGCTTAGACGGCTAAAAACACAGTCAGGTTGAAACGAAAACACAAGGACTTTTAGATCTTTCTTAACTTCTCTGCAGCCACATACAGCACAAACTCTAGGTGTGGTGACGTCATGTTTGTGAAACAGCTGTACATTCTGCTGCTTTTTAGCACTGTGCATGTGTGTGTGTGCGCGCATGTGTGTGCGTGTATGTGTGTGTGTGTGTGCATAGTCCTGCATGCATACACGTATGTGTGAGGCCAGAGAACAATCTCGGGTGTTGTTGCTCAGTCACTGTCTACCCTGTTTTCTGAGACAGGGTCTCTTACTTGTTTAGCTAGGCTGGCTGGAAAGTAAGAGACCAGGATGCTCTTGTCTCTGCGTTCCTAATGCTGAGATTACAAGCGTTGTCTATCGTCACACCTGCCCCTGCCCCTTTTCTTTTTTTTAACATGGGTTCTAGGTATTTAACTCAGATTACTACTCAACTGATTGAGCTGTCTGCCTGGCCTTTGAATATACTTTTAAATGATGTGAAAGTTTTACTAAAAATTTGATAGAGTGTAGAAGCTGTTTTTTTTTTTTAACTCCACCAGATTTGTTCTGTTTATCTTTGAGTAGCCTCAGCCCAAGAGTACGTTAAAAACTGGCAAGAACGTAATCTATTTAAGCAGACTACATATTTATATCGCCAAACTGGGTAGTTACAGCCAAGAGCTACTTTAATGTTCTTCCAATGAGAAAATGGGTCGTGTGAGCAAAGGTGGGGTCCAGTGGTAGAGCCTGCACTAACAGGCCCAAGGCAAGATCGTATAATTCTCTTCTCGCCCACTCCAGTGAGATGTATCTGTAAACCACCCAACATTCAAGACAAGCAGGATCTACAAATGCAGGTTTCCTACCCACATCCTTTAGGGATACTTTTCCTTTCCAATTTTCTTTTCTCTAAGGATTTAATTTTCTTCTTCATCGCTGACATCCAAGAAGCCCCAGTTTTCTTCCAACTTTCGCAATATGTACTTTTCTGCTGGCTAAAATTCACGAGGCTGGTTCTTACAACTGAGTTTAAGCTTACCTTCCATTAAAGCCTTACCAGATAGTCTCCAAGCATAAGCTATGTAACTGACTGACTCTGAAAAGTCACACATGCCCTACACAGTTTTTAACTGGAACCAAGTTGTTGACATACAAAAGAATACATATAGATTATTCATCAGGCATATTTTATAGTTACCATTTGCTGATAAGGGCAGCTTTCCTATAATACATGTCCCTGGATCTCTAAATACCAGCTTTCCGGTAATCCATTTTCTCAGCAAACTTTGTGCCCAACCCATTTGCTAGCCAAGAACATAAGACCAAACAAACAAACAAACAAAAGAGTCAAAAACATTTCATCAAAGTATCAGGGGAAAAGATGCAAGTCCTTGCTATGGAAAGGGAAGGTTGGAGCTCAATGCCCAGCGGTTTTACTTGTCCCGATGGACACAATGATCAGTATGAATACCACCTGAGGTGGGAACCATGAAAACCACAATGCACCGCGCTTACCACATCTCCAAAGCCGCAGAGATGTGAGATAGTGTGTGTGAGAGAGAGAGTATGTGTGTAAGTGTGTATACACATATACAAGAAGGTCAGTGTGAGTATGTACTTATATACAAGGAGGCCGGTGTGTGTGTATGTGTGTGTGTGTGTGTGAGAGAGAGAGAGAGAGAGAGAGAGAGAGAGAGAGAGAGAGAGAGAGAATGTGTGTAAGTGTGTATACACATATACAAAGAGGTCAGTGTGCGTGTGTACTTATATACAAGGAGGTCAGTGTGTGTGTGTGCATACATGCATATATATATATATATACATACAAGGAGGTCAGTGTGTGTGTACATATATACAAGGAGGCCAGTGTGTGTGTGTGTGTGTGCGCGCTCACATGTGTGTGCATACGTATATACAAGGAAGGTCAGTGTGTGTGTGTGTGTGTATGCGCGCGCACGCGTGCACATGTGTGTGTACACATATACAAGGAGGCCAGTGTGTGTGTGTGTGCGTGCGCACATGTGTGTGCATACGTATATACAAGGAGGCCAGTGTGTGTGTGTGTGCGTGCGCACATGTGTGTCCATACGTATATACAAGGAGGCCAGTGTGTGTGTGTGCATACATATACACATATATACAAGGAGGTCAGAGGACATCCGGTGGTCTACTCTGTCATGGTCCCAGTCCCTTGAGAGGCTCTCACTGAACCTGAGCTGGGCTGGCAGTCAGCCAGCCTCACTTATCCTCCCGTCTGTCCACAGACCGCAGACGGCCACATCTAGCTTTTGTGCTGGCATCTGATCTCAGGGCCTGGCTATGCAGCAAGTGCTTTTCCCTGCCGAGCCATCTCTCCAACCACTAGCTTCTTTTGGTATGCCCCCGACCCCCCCCCCCACACACACGGTATATTAGAAATTGCTGGAGTCTGATGACCTGAGCGGATCCCTGGATCCCTGGATCCCTGGAGCTCATACAGAGGAAGGAGAGAATCGACTCCCACAGGTTGTCCTCTGATCTCCACAGCACATGGTGGTCTGTGCTCCATCGAGAAAACTGTAAACACATACACTAAGTAATTTTTTTAAACCCAATTTTTTTTTTAATTTTTCGAGACAGGGTTTCTCTGTAGCTTTGGGACCTGTAGACCAGGCTGACCTGTAGAACTAGCTCCTATAGACCAGGCTGACCTTGAACTTACAGAAATCTGCCTGCCTCTGCCTCCAGAGTGCTGGTATTAAAGGCGTGTGCCACCACTGCCCGGCGAAAAAACCCAAAAGGCCATTGGTTTGATTTGCTTAGAGAAGAGGAAGCAAACCTAATGGCTGCACTTGCCCAACAGACTGGGAAAGACTGCACATTTCAGACTGCGTGGGGAGAAGCAGTGTGTCACCTCATGCCATGGACATCCAGAATCCCTCAAGGAGCAGGATTCTATGCTGGCTAGTAGCTGCCAAGTCAGTATGTAAAGAAACTGGACTCTGCCAAAAGTGTCTATGATTACCTAGGGTGGTACCACCCTGAAGGTCCCTTCTCACTGGGAACATCAGCATGTCTCAGTGGCTGCTCTCTCTATCATCCACAGAAGGAGAAGTAGTAATTGTAAGTGCAGGCACACACATGCATGTGTGCACACGTGAGTGTGGAGGCTGGTGGCCAACTCCAGCTGCTGTCCTCAGGCACGATCTTCCTTGTTTCTTGACACAGGGTCTTTCCTTTGCCAGGTAGACTACGCCGGCTCCTGGGATCCAGCCATCTCCATCCGTTTTATTGACTGATTGACCACTTTGTTTTGAGACATGGTCTTGTTATGTAGACTAGACTGTCCTAGAACTCAGCAAGAAGCCCCTGCTTCTGCTTCCCAAGTGCTTGGACTAATGGTGTGGGACATCAAGCCTGGTAACTCAACTGTTTTGACACTGGTCTCACATTGTAGCCCGGTCTGGCCTTGAACTCATAGCTAGCCACCTGCCTCAGCCTCTCTGGTACTGGGTTTGCAGAAATAATCCAAGACTTCTGGCAGGAAAAGTAAGTTTAAAGGATTGCATATAAAATTATAAAAATGAGATTCCTTCATGTTATCATCCAACAGCAAGCTGAAAGGGGGTTGGGTTGGGGATTAAAATGTGGTTTTCCTAGTGCATGGCTATTCCTCTGTTTGGTTGCTCTTAAAAATAATTTATGTAAAACAGGCTTCTCTCTAAATACACTGTGTGTTCCCATACATGCATTGGAAATATTTGCATACAGTGTGTGTATGCCCTGGTACACACATGGTAAAAATTTTAAAAATATGGACTGCATAAATCAGTAGCTGATTTTAAATATACATCAACTTAAACAGATTTGTTTGCAATTTATGAATTCTTCAGGTATAAAAGATCTTTCTTGCTGGCGGTGCTTCTGGAAGATGTTTATACTCTGTGGAGTGTACAAAATGCCTCTCGCACAAACAAAGAAAGGAAAGATTCAGGAGCTCAGCATCCTAACCCTGCCTTTGCGATTAAACACCCACCATGCATGCGGCAGAGACCGGTCGGGACCAGTGAGGGTAGCTGTCATGCTACAGTAGACATGATATTTTGTGTGCTGCCCAAGACATTTTTCTCATGAATATAAGTCGCCTGCCATTTATTATGAGATTTTTCTCCGATTGACACCCCATTATGTATATTCAGTCAAGCTCGAAAGAGATTTCAGTGATCAATACACTATTTGTGTTGAAAGTCTATTAGCAGTTCTAGCAATGAGCTGCAGAGACACAAAAAATGGAAGTGGTATTAAGTGAACTGAATGATAACAGAAATTTGTGTTTTAGACAAGGAGGCAGACACAGGACGGCATAAAAACAAGAGAGAAGATAAGAGAAATGTCTTTTCTATTAAAAAAAAAAAAAACAACCCAGCTCTTCCGAGCCCATGCACTGACTCATTGGATTAAATGAGATTTTTTAAAAAATATTTAAAATTCCATGTCAAGGCATGTGAAGCAGGAGGGAGAGCATGTCTCTCCTAGCACCGATCCCTTCAGAGCACAGATGATCCCCGTTGCTCAAAGAGTCACATTTGAATGCACTGATACCCAGAAGGTGGAGAAGGCAGATCCAACCCCTGGGGAAAGCTGTAAACTCTTGCGCCATGTAGCCTCTTTGTGGGTACTTTAATACATTGCATTTTATAACCTACTAGAATAGCACCCCAAGACTGTAGTGTTCACCAGCTGGGAGCCGGCATTTTGGTTAGTGTAGGGGGTGAAGTTGCTAACCACAGAATTTCATCTGACCCCGAAGAATTCAGCTCCTGAGTCTGGAGGTAGCTACATATGAGGAGCCATCTGCTCGAGCTAAGATATTAGAACATACAGGGCCATCCAGAAAGAAAAGGACATCAGGGAAATATCAAGGCGGCATTGCCCAGAGACCAGAGCTTCACACCGTCTTACAATGTAGCAAGGGAGGGTCTTACAATGTAGCAAGGGAGGGTGCAAAGGACAGACAGCTAAGGGTTGTGAGGGCCTAGTCAGTCACAGAAAGTCATAAGGCTAAGTCATAAAAAATGTCCCCGTGTTGCACGCCCCCCCCCATCCATGGTCTCCACCCCCTTTCCCTCTTCCTGAATCTTAGGTAGACAGACTGGAAAATCAGTATAGATCCCTTAAACTATCGATATTTAATTATTTGGTTTGTTGAACTTACAGTTTGAACTACGCTCAGGCAGGAGGGCAGCAGTCGGAGGTCAGAACACCTGCAAGAGCAAAAACGGTCAGAGCATTAGCAGTTAGAGCTGTCTGCAGATTCTGTGGGTCAGAGCATTAGCAGTTAGAGTTGTCTGCAGATTCTGTGAGTGGCAGACGTTTGACCAAAGCGGGCGACTTCTAAGTTGCATCTGAGCAAGGCTACTTGTCACAGAATTTTGACTCCAAACATCTAGAAATGGACTGCTTTCAAATTAGAAACCTAAAAAAATGACACACTGAAAAAAGTGAGAGGGAGAGGAACCTCCCTTGCTCACAGGCAAACCAATATTTATTCATCGCCCGTCCTTACGGTCCGGAGATAGCCCAGCTAGACAGAATCAGAATCCAGTAGCCACAGACGGGAAAGACACAACTACAAAGGCCGCTGAGAACCCCAGAGTCTCCTCAAAATGAAAATCAAATAATCCCAAGCAGCAGACTCAGTCTGTGTAGGACGGATGTGCATGCGGCACAATGCACGCGAAGCGCATTCTTGAATCCTGCAGAAATGTCTGTGCAAGTATTTAATGCCTCTTAAAATGAAAAGGGCTGCAATTCCAAATGCTAGGGTGGGGGACCGCTGGCCTGGGTGGGGCTTTTGTGTTTTGTCTGTTTTGAGACAAGGTTTAGCCTTGAACATGGATCCTCCTTCTTCAGTCTTTCAAGAGTGCTGGGATCATAGGCATGCACTACCACACCCAGTTTCCAGGGTTCACAAAACTGCTTTTCATTCTCTCAAATACATAACACATGCACGCGCGTGCACACGCACACACAGAAAATAAAAATGTATCCATTTGCAAACATGCAAGAACTAATGATGTCACAAACCTAAAATTCCCTGAAATCAATTGGTTTGCAAACTGGGTTTTCAACAAATGTCTCACAAATCACAAGTGTGATGTGGCATGCCCAGAGGAAAAGAGAGATTCTCAAGGTTGGCTCCAAGTCAGATATTGCCCCCCTCCCCTTTGTCCTTCAACCCTTTCCAGTGTCCTGAGAAACCTGTGCTCATTAACAACAGCTTCTCCTTGGGGTAAAACATGAGACTAGTTGGTGTGCTTTAGTAGTCCAGGTGCTAATTCATTCACATCACTAGCTTCACTGGGATGTTCTGGAATGTTCCTCATACAATGCTGTGTGTGTCTATTTACTCTGGGAACTTAAGGCAGTAAATATTCTGGAACCTTCTCACACTGCAATCAGTAGCGAGAAAGTAGACAGTGCCACTGGATGTCTTAGGAGAAGACCTTGCAAGTATGGCTGCCAAGGCACTAGCATCCGAGCAGAGCACTGGAGCGGTCCTGCCAATCTGAGTCCCGAAGTACTGAAGTAATTTTGATTTTAGAATGACCTGCGGTCGCAGGCAATTTCCCGGATTGTTTGTTCCTGTGACTCAACACCTTCAAGGTGCTGGGATTGTAGGTATGCTTCCTAGATTTAAGAGAGGGTAAGATAATGTAATGGGGGTGAAGGTGTATGTGTTGGGGAACAGAAGGAATTCCATCATCTCTGAACCTGAATGATCAGTTTAAAAAGGAACATGCAATTTTCACTCGGAGTAATGGCCGAGAGAAGTGCTAACAGGTCCAGCCAGATCTGGAGATGTGCTAGCTCATTCTAGCAATCAGGTGAGAAGTATCTCTTTCTCCTCTTAAAATCATGTATTTACCTTAAGAATGGATGGTAACCAAGGGGGCAGGCATCTTTCAAAAAAAAAATTAAGGAAAGTAGGAAAGCTTTGGTCTTCCTCTTGGTCAGCCCTGCTGTCTGCGGTAGAGGATGCGCAAGAGGGCGGCCATGGGGATTAGCAATTATGAATTCATGATGCCCTTTTTCTTCAAAGGGCTTGCAACCCTTTCTTTCCTATAGATCTGAAATCTTGTGGTCTTCCTCCAGTCAGGCGGCCTGGCTGGACCTGTTCTGCTTGGCGGACTTTGCAGTAAAGGGTTGGTCCACTCATTCATTTCTTCCTCCTGTCCTCATGAAGATACCGGGCTCTTGACTTAACACCCATGCTGGCCTATTCCATATATCACCTGAAAACCTCATCAGACAAAACAAAAAATTAAAAAAAAACCACCAAAACCTATTTTATTTAATAAGGAATTTTTATCAGGAGATCCATATAGCCTTGGCCGTCTGTTTTTCTATCGTGTCTTTCAGCCTCCCAGACCAGAGTTTGGAAACAGTTCTCACTTTCGTCTTTTCATCAAAAGCAGATTTTCCAAGTTATTATAAATAGTGTATAAATAGTATTATAAAAATTATAAAAAGCTGGCAGGTGAGATGGAGAAATATCAGGCTTTGGAGCCCGGCACATGGGTCAAAGTCTTCCCCCTAGAATGTGGGTGAAGACACAGTGCGGGCAACACCCAAGACTGGCAGTGCCTCGCCCTGCAGGACTGCAATTGCAGGGCTCCTTCCCTGGATGCATGCAGAGGCTCAGAAACAGGGTGGGGCTCTCTGGTCTTGCAATGCAATGGCAAGGAGAATCTTTGCTGTTAAGAAACTAAATTGCCCGCATTCCAGTTTTCCAATATGTTCAACAATACCTTGGACATAATCGTGTGGTTAAGGGTGTCACTGTATCTAATATCACGGTGGAGATGAAAACCTTTGTGCCAAGTCAAATGAGATGTATGCACCAACATGCATGGCGGGCATTGAAATAAAGGGGGTGAATATAAAATCCCAGGAGAAAAATCTCCCAGAGTCGAGATGTGAGGAGACTGAGTTCTCTGATAAGGGTTATTTTATGTCTTTTTTTTTTTTTTTTAAAAAAAATTACAAGTATGGTTAAGGTCTAAAAGTAAAATCTAACTGTGTTGGCCTCCTTATGAGTCAGCAGACCTCTGAACCCTTCAGACCGTGTAGCTGGAGTACATGGGCAAGAGCTGTCTTTGGACACACCCATTTTCCCAATCCTGACTCTCTCTCTCTCTCTCTCTCAGCACTTGTATCTCAAACTGCCTCCCTCCACCCCTCCACCTCCACCAAGACAGACTGAAGCCCCAGTGTGGAGGGACTCAGCCTTCGGTTCTTTCCTGAGTGTAACTGGATTAGGGCCTATTTCTTCCTTCACCGGCAACTCCTACTTCATTTTCTCTCCAGTCTGTGTGTTATCAGCTTGACATTCCCTTCAGTGGCATATGACAAATTAAATTGGCCATCACTGTACTCAAAGGAGGCTGTCTTCTATTCCCCAAAACCGCTTTCTCCAGTCCTGTTCACACACCACACACACACACACACACACACACACACACACACACACCTTGGTATTTATTTATTTCTATTTTGAAGGGTCTTGTTTGAAGGGATGAAGGTTATAAGAAATATATGGATGCAACTCTCTAAGAAGAAAAAAAAAACAGCCCAGTCATAAAACCAAAGGTACAGTCGCAAAATAATATTTTAAATACCTACACCGATGCTATTTTTCATTTAAAACCAAAACTTTACAAATAAAGGCTAATTAAATGATTTTTTCACATCTTTCCTCGCAATTCAACACTTTAACACGTATTTTCTGCTCAAAAGTCATAAAGTAAAAATATTTTCTAGGTGCCTTCAAGTCTCACACCTTCTTGGCAAAATCACCTGCAGTACAGGGGTAGATCAGAAACCTTCAGGGGGGTTGGCTGGTCAGCACGCAACAGCTAGAACCACTCGGTTTTTCTTTCTCCTTGGTATTGGGACAGAGTGACCGGACGCAGAGGTTTCGCCCTATCTGGGGCTGATTTTCACAAGGGCCCCCGCCCCCCACATTTAGACTCCCAGGCAGTGCCCAACCCGCGCCAGATAGCTGCAGCTACCGGCTCCCACCTGAGTGTCTTTTCAACCTTTGTCAAGTATCTCAACACAAGAATTCTTCCAAGCAAATAGCTCTCTCCCAAACCAGGGACTGGGGAAACTCCTAAAGAGGCCCAGAAGGCAAGCGACTTCGGACTCGCTCTGCAAGCTTGACTTAGCCATTAATCAAATCCGCCGGTGCCTCGGAGGACCCCGGGGTCCCCACACGGTCGGAGAGCGTCCCACGCCTGCGCTCCCTCTGGGCACTCACCTACTGCTAGAAGGGGAGTCACACTGTGGTCCAGACTTCCGCCGCAGAGAAGCCCAGCACGCCCACCCGAGTGACCAGCGCGCCTCGCCTTGTGGTCGGATCACAGGGTGCCCGATGCACCCACTGAGGTGGCCGGACCTCCGGGTGTCTGAGCGTGCCCTCCGAAGTGGCCGGATAACGGGCACCCGGTAGGGCGGTGGGACCCAGGCATCTGCTGCAAGGAGCGGTCCCGGGCGGGTCCGCGCCGAGCTCGAGCGAGCGGGCGAGCGGGGCGGGAGGGGCCATTTGTAACCGAGCAGACGCTACCACCGCCCCTTACTCGCGGGGGGCGGGGGCGGGCGGTCAGGTGACGGCGGCCCACCCCGCGCCGCTGAGCCGGGTGGTTCCTGCCCGGGAGGAGCCCCCTGGCGCGCTCTGATTGGAACTCCCGCTGCAGTAGCGGGGGAGGGGAAGAGTGGGGGGGGACACGTGATCGCCCGGCTGGGCAGCCCGGCGCGCCCCACCCGCTATGGGCACCCCATCTTCCCTCCTGGAAAAGCCGGGGAACACAGGGAAGGCGGGGGAGCACACAGGGTGCAACCAGCCCCTTTAGCTGCAGTGCCGGGTGATCACAGCAGCTGAACCTGGGAAAGCTCTCTCATTCTACCAGCCGGCCTTTACTGTCCTCCTCCCTGCCCTTGGCAATAGAACCCTCCCTCCTGGGCTGCAGCACACACACACACACACACACACACACACACACACACACACACACACACACAC
>NC_022012.1:94802246-94816360 GCF_000317375.1 Microtus ochrogaster | reverse complement strand
TGGGTAGACCACTGTCACTTCATAGTTAAGAGTGACCCCTCCCCTCCCCTTCTCTCCTTTCTGAGCACCAGGGGCTGCGTTGTAGACACAGCTCAGCTCCAAGGCTAGAAAGACTCCCCCACCCCCACGCCCAGCCCCCAGGACTGGACCACGCCCGGGGATGCGGGATAACTCAGGTCTAGAAGGCTAGGAACTCTAGCTGACTCCCTGGGTGTGTGTGGGGGGGGGCGCAGTTGAAGGTCCACCCTCCCCAGAGAGGGCAGTGGCCTTCGGAACGCAAGTCCAGTCCGCAGCCTAGGGGAGCAAAGACCCAATAAAGATCAAATTAAAACACAAGGTAGCGGTGCCGCTAGGGACAAGCCTCCTGGCCGTGGGAAGCCGGCTATTAACCACCCACAACTGGGCGTTGCTTTTCTGTTGTATGTGAACGCCTTCGGAGTTTCGCGCTGTTCCCAGCTCCAGTTCTCTGCAGAGAGCAGATTCCGCAGCCTCGCACGCCACCTCCCCATGACCCCCTCCCTTGGCTGCACCATCCTAGATGGCAGGAATTCGGAGAAAATGCGGTGTCACGTTCGCCGCGGTGCCCGCGGACTGGTCTGCGCCAACCCCAGCAGCACGTGGGGACGGTGAATCCCGCGTCTGCTCGCCGCTTGGGCGGTACTGTAGGTATACTTATGCGATTATTAGAAGCAAACTGTCTCTCTCTACCCTAGCTTCTTTCTAACTTCTGTCCAAAGGAGTTCTGTACTAGATTTGGTCGTGGATGCGGTTTCCGCCCAAGGTGACCACTGCAGAGGCCAAGGCACGAAAAGGAAGACGTGACTCTGGCTCTTGGTCCTTTAGCGCTCCACCTTTACTCCCAGCCTCCATCCGCGAAGCTACCCCTACCTCGACCCAAAGGGCCTGTCCCCAACCGAGTGTTTAGCTTCTCTGGGCAGAGGGCAAATGTTCAGCAAGTTTGCTTAGTAGGAAGTTTAACTGTTATGTAAAGCTTCAGGCACCAACGCTAGACGGAACTTTGGGGGATGCTGGAAAGCTACCCATGAGAGATAGGGAAACGTAAAAGGAAAGGGACCTGTCAAATTAAGGAGCCTCTTATTTTCAAGCAGATGCCTCTCCGTCCTTCTCCAAACTATACTACATAAAAGGGGGAATAATTCATTTAACACACATACACACACACACACACACACACACACACCTGTACCTTTTATTAAGAAAGCTGTGTGTTCTGGGCTCCCAGGTGTTAATTTTGATGTTAAACACCATTTTAAAATAGAAAGTTGGTTATGGCCAAAAAAATTAGAAGACACAGATCGTAGGGTTTTCACAGTTAAACTTGCTCTCCCAACCCTCTCTCCGGGAAACTGGGAGAATACTGGACACTTGTGGCAGGCCTGAAGATTCAAAGATGAAGCCTAGAGAGGCCGTGAATAACACTTCAGAGACTCAAGGATGTGTTTTTGAACTTAAACTGCAATCTACCCCCGCCCAGTGCACGTCTAGGAACGGTTATGTAGTTAAAAGTACAAACCTACACAAGATGGGTCCCGCATAGCTGAAGGTGTGTGGTCAGATCCTGGACTTTCACACGTCCTGCCGCCCTGCCCTTGGAGAGCATTGAGAGGGGCAAGATGTAGCTGGCGCGGTGCAGGGTGTGTGTGTGGGGGGGGGGGAGACACGCCTTACAGTAAAGGGTTGGGGTGTTGGGCGGCTGTGACTGGATGCGGGCAGGGCCCAGATTCAACCTGGCTGGTCTGTCTACAGGGTCACGCCCTGTTGAGAAAGCGCACTGCAATCGGGATGAAGGGGGTGACATTGAACCGGACTGGTCGCTGCAGAGTGTTTGCCTTCAGCGTCCTCCTGCAGCTCCATCAGAGGTCTGCGGAACTGTGTCTCTGGAGTGACCACATCGGTGTGGGCTGTGAGAAGCTGCTCTATGGTGATGGGTGGGGCAGGTTAATAAAGTGCAGAATTTGTCCTGGTTTTTAATCTAAAAGGGAGCTGGCAGTATCGACAGGTTAATCATGGAAGGCTGCGAAGAGGGCGTGGTGGAAGGGGACAAATGGCAGCTTGAGGGGTCCCGGGATAAGATGGAGTTCAGAAGCTTCCAGGCTGCGGGCATGCCCTAGAGAACTGTGCTAAGTGTCACCATTCCCTTCCATAGCACAAGCATTGTCACCCTGGCCTCTCTTCCTTCAATTCCCCATGACCAAATCTCCGCACGTCGGCTAGCAGCCACAAGAGTCTGAGCCGGCCGTTTCCCCTCTGTTCATTCTCAGAACCGACCAAGGCCCTGTCAGGACCATCGTGCGCCTGGCAGGAGCTTTACTGCCCCTGTCTCGTCTCCACTGAGCCAACTGCAGCATTGCTGCGACAGTGGGACCGCTACCTTCTAGTGCCTTCTCCCCCTTCCTTGCTGGCTATTCACCTCTCATCCCGCCCACCACCTTCCTTCCCCAGAGGGTTCCGCGGCACCCGCACCAGGCACGCGTGGATGCCTGGGGCTGGGAGCAGCCTTTGCCGAGCGCCTACGACGGCGATTCGCAGCCGGGCCATGGCTGCCCCAGCTCCGAGTGCACCCACGTGGAACCCGCCGGCTACCCTAGGGTCCCGGGCTCAGCTGCTGGTAGAGTTCCTGTGAAAACCAAAGGTGGCTCCACAGGTCAATGTCCATCTGTCTCCGCCCCACCACCCCTAGTCAGGGTGTGAGCTAAAGGTTTAGAAGCTCCGGTGTCCCCAGCCATCCCTGGACAAAGCCTCCCGTTTTACTGCTTTCCATTCCTGAAATTTAAGAAGGCCCGGGCAGCGGGGAAGGGACGTGCGTGGAGAGCGCCTCCAGGCGTCTGGCCAGGATGCGGTGCGGGCCGTATCCCAACCCTGCCCAGTGCCATTGCTCCCGCGCCTGCATCCGCGCCGAGGTGCTGCAGAGCGCAGGCCGGGCGGCGCCGGTGGTTGCACACCCACGTGCCTGGGTGAGCGCGCCCTCAGCCAGCCGCTGCTACTGTGCTGGCGCCGGCGAGATCTCCGCAACGCCCCACCCGCCCCACGCTCTCAGCCTCCTTGGCGTCTCCGCCGCATCTTCCGAGACCCGGCGCCGCCTCTGAGAACCACACTGCCCAGCACGATTGCGGGCGGTTGCCGGGAGGCTGCACCTCCGCGGCGGGTCCCTTGCTTACCTGGTTCTGGGCATGGCGGGGTTCGGTTACTGCTCCCGGGGATTCGTTCGCCGCCCACTGCCTCCTGAAAGGTGCACGGGAGGGCGTTCCCGAGGCTCCAGCATCCTCCCGAAACCCTTCCCCAACTGACATTCTGCATGGTACCTTCTTAGCCTGTCACCTTCTTTGACAAGAGGGGATGCTTAGCCCTGGCGCTTTCTTTCTGGGCCATGCCTCTCGTTCACATCAACGCCCACCTCTACACACACCTGATCACAACGCGTCCAGGCCCTGAATCCTCCTCACCCACTCCTAAATCCAACACCCCGCAGTCGCTGACAGCAACGTGAGGGGATGGCACTTAGGAGAGTGGTACTGTCCCCAAATTTAAGAAATAATCACCTGTCCCTTGTCTTTGTGTGTGCCAAGGCATGTAGCATGTTTAAGAATACATACAGTCCGGTAGCACTCACGCAGTTTGAAAGAAGTGTGGATTCACCGTGCAGTTCTAAGAAAGAATGCAGGATTTTTTGGTGCTGTTTTGTTTGTGAAACAGGGTCTCCTGCCGCACTGGCTGGGCGCTGAACTTAGCAGGTGGTCTAGGATGACCTTGAACTTCTGATCCGCCAGCCTCCACCTCCGAGTTGCAAATACATGCTTCCACCATCACTCCTGTTTATGTGGTGCTGGGAATCAAGCCCAGGGCTTCCTAGAGGCTAGGCAAGAACTCTATTAACTGTTAAAGTTGACTAACAATTGTTGAAACTACCCACAATGCCACATCAGAGGCTATGGGTATGGCGGAATAGAATCCCTGCCCCCATCTCCAATTATTCCTGTATCCCAGTCCCCCACACACAGGCGAAATTTTGGGTAGTCACCAACACTGCTGACCCTCCAAAGTCTCCCTGTTCCTGAGGATGACAGGTGACCCCTGACAACACTGTATTGGCCACCCCTCCCAAGTTTTGTCATTTCAAGATTGTTGAGTAAATTGAATTACATAGTCATGTGGTCTTTCCCTTTGTTCTTTCCGAAAACAAAACAAAAAGCATAAAACAACAAAAAATTTTCAGTGTCATTTCCTAGAATTCCACCCATAGTTGTTCCTTGGGTTGCATTCGTGATAGGAGGGGGCACACAGTGTGCTCCTTCAAGGGCTGGTTCTGTGTTTTGGTTACCATGGATAAAGCTGTTATGAGCATCCCTGTGCAGATTTATGGGTTTCTAGGGGAAGAGGGGAAGAACACCCATGAGAGTGATTGCTGGGCTCTGTTGGCACAATCTTTCTTTTTCTTCCTCTTCCTCTTCCTCTTCCTCTTCCCCTTCCCCCTTCCCCTTCCCCTTCCTTCCCCTTCTTCTTCTTCTTCTTCTTCTTCTTCTTCTTCTTCTTCTTCTTCTTCTTCTTCTTCTTCTTCTTCTTCTTCTTCTTCTTCTTCTAGGTGGCATGTTTACCCGGGTCTTCCTGTGTTCTGCATCCTGTCCCATCAATCCATGTGCAAACCCAGGTGGCGTGTTTACACGGGTCTTCCTGTGTTCTGCCTTCTGTCCTGTCAATCCCTTCACCAGCACCATCAACCCTTCACCAGCACCCTTCAGCCGCTTAGCTGAGCTGCAAGTATTTATTGTGGGTAAATTATTCCTCTCAATTATTCTTGTCTTAAGGATTGCTCTAGCCATTCCACATACATTACAAGCTTTTCTAAATCTGTTTTTTAAAAAATGTGTTAGGTTTTTGCTAGAAATCACATCTCCTATAGATCTGTTTGGAGAAAAGAGTTTTTTGTTTTGCTTTGTTTTGTTTGTTTGTTTGTTTTACATTGCTTCTTTGTGAATACATCTCTTAAGTTATTTATGCCTTCATTTATTTTAATGGACATTTTAGAATTGGCTTAGAAAAAGATTAAGACATCTTTTTCTTTCTTTTATTTTCTTTTTGGAAGGTAGCTATAAATATTACCTCATTTAAAAATTTGGTTTCCATATGATCATTGCATAGAAACACAATGTACATGTTTGGGCTGAAGAAATGCCTCTGCTGTTTGAAGTGCCTATTGCTCTTTCAGAGAACTGGAGTTTTGTTCCCCACACCCAGGTCTGGCAGCTCACAAGCACCTGGGACTCCAGCTTCAAGGGATCTTACATGAGCTCTGGCCCTGTTGGTACTGCACACAGGTGCATATATCCCCACACAGACAATTAAAAAAAATCTAAAAAATGTACAGGGTCATTTGTGATCATGCAAACCTTACTCATGCCGTTTCCTACAGAGATAGTTATGACGTGTCTGAAAATAAGGAGCATTTTCATTTCTTCCTTTCTATCCACAAGTCTTTCCACCCCCACCCCCTTGTCTTATTTCAGTGGCTAGGACGTCCAGCTCTTCCTTCGGCAAGAACGCAGATATAAATGACTTGCCTCATTCCTGATCTTCCTGGGAAAATTATTCACCTTGAAGAATATCCAGCTCAAGGGTTTGTAGATATTTTTGATCATTTCCATGATTTTATGACATGACACAATGTTATTATTGGTTGACTCTCAAATAAGGAATCAAACTAATTCATCTTTGAATATTCCAATTGGCCAAAACATATATTAATGATAATCCTATACATATTTTGGTTCAATCTTGTTGTGAATTTTGCATCCAAGTTTGTGATATTGATACGAATGTTACTCCGTTTTTTTCTTTGTGTAAAGTCTGGTTTTATGATTAGAGCCTCATGAAGTTAATCAAGAAGTATTCTGTCCTCTTTTTACATAATGTATTTTGTGGATGACATTATGTAAGCTTAACGTTCATTCTTTAAATTTTGATACAATTCTTTTCTAAAATGATTTGGCCATGGGAAAATTCAAAATAAACTTTTAGGTAAAATTTCCTTTAATGATTGTAGGACTATGATATATTTAATGTTAGCTGGATTTGGTTAATTTTTAGTTTGAGGAAAATTAAGTTACTTTCTAAGTTTTAAAATTTCTCTGGGGGCTGGAGAGATGGCTGGAGAGAAGTACTCAAACGAGTACTTGTTGCTCGTCCAGAGGACCAGGGTTCAGTTCCTAGCACCCACGTGGAGGTACATAATCAGCTATAACTCTAGTTTTCAATGCCTCTGGTCTCTTTGGGCACCTGGATTCTCATGCACAGATCCACACACAGAAATGCAACTTAATTTTTTTCAAATCTTAAAAAATAAACATTATAATTTCTTTTAATGGATGGAGCGTGGAGTTCTTAGTGGCGCTTCTTGTCTGTTAATGATGTCGGGATGTGGTGATGTCACTGGCTTTATTCCTGATACTGGTGACTTGTGTTTCCCCTCTTTTAGGTTTTGTTAGTCCTGCTAAGGATGTATTAGCTTTATTGATTTCATTAAAGGAACACCTTTTTATTTCATTTTTTTCTGTTGTGTTCTTATTTTCAATTTAGTTTTCTTTTTATGCATATTTGTGCACTTGTGTGTGCAGGTACATGTGAGCATAATGTTTGTGCATGTGGAGGTCATGTGATCTTCCCAAAACGCCATCCACTGCCTCTGAGATAGGGTCTCTCCCTGACCTGGAGCTCATCAAACAGGTTTTTTGGCCAGTGAGCTCCAGGATATGTTGTCTCTGCCTCCCCAGAGCTGGGATTCCAGCGTGTGTCACCATGCCCAGCACACCAAAGTGTGACTACACCATGTATCATCAAGCCCTCACCCCAGAGCTGGGATTCCAGCATGTGCCACCATGCCCAGCACATTACTTGAACTCTGAGGATTCAGTCTTCAGAGTCCTTGTGTTTGGAAACAAGCACTTTGCTGACTGAGGCATCCCTAAGCCTCTGATTTTAAAGTTTATTATTTTCCTCCTTATTTTTTCCTGTGTCTGTTGCTTCGAGTTCACTTGGCTGTACTTTTCTAGCTTCTTAGGAGGAACCTGCATTATTGGCTTGTGAATTCTTCATTTGCTGCAATCAACTAAAGCTGTAAATTTCCCTTCTGGCACGGCTTTTTTCTTGATACTTTTGATAGGCATTTTCATTACCATTCAGCTTTAATACATTTAAATTTCCTTCTCAGACTTCTTCCTTGACCAACCGCTAATTTGTAAATATGTTGTTTAAATTCTAAGTGTTTGAAGCTACTGTACTGTAGTCAGAGAAGACAGTTTACAAAGTTCAATTATTTACGTTTCTAGAGGTTTTTCCTATGAGGCAAGATAGCTTCTTTGGTTCTTGAGGGAAACACACACACACGCATGCTCCCCCCCCCCACTGTTGTTGAATGAAGAGGAATGAAGAGTGTTCCACATGTTGGTTACATCCTCTGGATTCACACATTTTTCTCCTGGATGCTCCCAAGAAAGTTGCAAGACTCATGGTGTCCACTGCACTAAGATTATACACACAAGTGAAAGATTGCTGGGGAAGGAGGAGACCCTTCCTTGGCACTTCCTGCCAGCGGCACAGGAATTGCAATGGGGCACGAGACGCCTCTCAAGTCAAGTAGTTCCTCCCTCAGCTCATTGTTGGTGCTCTATGTGGGCAAACATATACTTGTTCATGCGACCATCCAATCTGTTGTCACACAGGAACCAACAGAACCAGGGGCGAGGCTAAGGAGAAACTGAATGAGCCTTTTTGCTGTGATAATCTTGGTTGGGGCTGACCTGTCTGAGGGTGGTGCATTTGCAGGGCAATTCCAATATGACTACATTCCCTGTGTGGCTGGGAATGTGTGTTTGCTTTCTGCAATGGTGGTTATTTACCCTACTATGGGTTTTGGACAGATATTCAAGGCTAGGCTGTCTGAACCCCATGATAGACATCCTCTTCTTGGTGTTGATGTGCCTCCTAGCAAAGGAGATCTGTCATGTGAACATCCCCAAATGGCTGATGGCTAGGGAAATAGTAGGAACCCTGCAGGCAGAATGCATGCCACGGAGTCATAAGCAGGCTGTATGACCTCCGTTCGCTGTGGGTGATAAGACGTATGACTGTCAGCACAGGAAGAACTTGCCTGCTGTGACTTTCCTCCGTGCTGGCCACGGATTTGTCAAGAAAAGTAGAACAAAGTGAAGGGGAGACCGAGTGGTTGACTTGCTGTTTCTAACAGCCAGGGAGCAGTTGTAAATTACACCTGGACTAAAGAGCTCTTACTAGGACCCAAAGACAGGGAACCGTGGGAAGAACTGGACAGAGAGGAAGGAAGACGTAGAAGTTATAGGAAATATTCTGCTAGTACACTCTTTACTGCAGAGAGAGGAAAGGCCATGCGTCATCATGCAGACAGGGGCCTTAAAACAGAAAACAATAACACAAGAATACCCCTACCCCTGAACTTGTTGAATTAGGAAAGATTTTCAAACAAAAATTAAGGAGTCCTCATGTCCAAGGGACAAGCGATGGGCAGGATGTCTGTCTGAGCATCACAGAAAAGGAGAAACCAAGGATATCATTGCTCATCCTCCCTGTAACACAGGCTGCACAACCTAAGGCAAGAGAAGGAACATCAGCCCCGGATGGGCTCACAGGTGCCTCGTGCACACAGGGGACTGGAAGACAACAGAACAAGGGCAGGGGTTGCTGAGTGTTCTGTGCTCAGGATGCTGTCTGGTGCTCATTTCACCAGTCCTGGGAAGACCGCACCATGGAGAAGAAAGAAGTGGATTTATCAGAGACCTCAGGACTGGTGCTGAGATTTACTTTGCTGAGCCCCATGGTGGTACCTGGTTGTTACAAAACATGAGATGTTCTGGTGATTCTGAATAATTGAAGTTGGCATGTAAGCCAGGTTCATAAGGCAATTAGGGAAGGCTCAAAGAGGAGAAGAACATGTTGGATCCTGTCCGGGTTACTTGAAAGCAATAATAGCAAAGTTTGTATTTAGATGGAATTCTCAGGGGAAAAACTGACAGAAAGCTAAATGCTGTGCTAGTGAGCTTCCAGAAGGTTCTAAAGCCCGCTGAGCAGTTCACCAGAGGTGTGGAGGAGGCGTGAGGGGCAAAACATTACAGGTGAAAACTTAGGCGTATAGTAGGAGTAAGCAGTCATTTCCCCCAGAACATACTGTATGCATGTCTTCCCTGCAGGAGAAAAGCCAGTAAGATGGGCGAGCCGGGAAAGGCGCCTGCTGCCGAGCCTTACCGTGACCAATACGGTGTGTGCACCCACATGCACAAACACACATGATAAATGTAATAAAGTGTAGAAGACAGCCTGAGTGGGTAGGAAAACGCATTCGCAGGCATCATGGGGTTGTTGGGTACAAATTTTAGGCTGCAGGGTGTACTGCTTCCCCATGAATTATTGGCCACAAAGATCCCTGGTACCCCAAAAACCAAAAAGGCAATTGCTATTGCTGTTGGTTGCATACCAAAGCTAGGCTGTGGATCTCGGCGGCTGAGGTCACTACACACTTCGGTTGCAAGGATATGGGGAAATCAGCCTGAGACTGAGCTGGAACCTCCTTTCGGCAGAGTGACTGTCATGGTACCAGGAGGTATTATCAAGCTGATGGGAGAGAATTATTGCCAGCTGTCCTCTTCAGCCAGGGACCCTGCAAACTGCACCGTCAGCATGCCGGCAAGATGTCCTCACTTGTTAGTGTGTCTGGCATAGGTGCAGCCAGCTCCTTTCTAGTTAGATGTAAAGCCCGCCCCCACAGCTCGCAAACCGGTACTGCAAGACAGGGCAGACACCTACGTCTGGGGAGGGCTCAGGCCCCTGTGGGGAAGCTGCTTGTATTAGTCACCATTCTGTGGCTGCGCTGAAGCACCATGACCAAAGGCGGCTTCTAGAAGAAAGCATTTATTTTGGCGTACGGTTCCGGAAGGACAGTCCCTAAGTGTTGGAGGAGACAAGGCAGCAGGAGGCGGCTGGAGCAGGAAGCTGAGGGAATCGCATCTTCAACTACAAAAGCAAAGCAGAGAATGAATTAAAGGTAGGACCAGGCTAGAAACTCTCAAAAATCTGCACCCCAGTGACGTACTTCCTCCAGCAAAGCTCCACCCCTTAAAGGTTCCACAGCCTTCCCAAATGGCACCATCTACCAGGGACCACGCGTTCAAATACATAATCTATGGGTGACGTTTCTATTCGAACTGCCTCCCGACTCCTATCACTTTGTTAAATGAATGTGACGTGTCTTCCCACAAAGAACACACAGGCTGAGCATCAGTAACACCAAAAATTCCAAACCTCAAATGCTTTGATTCTTTAGCACCTGCCGTGAAGCCACAAGCAGAGAATTCCATGACTGCCCCGGAGGGCTCCCACTGGCAACATCGGTGCACGGAAGCCCTAGTACTTCCGGGCTATGCAAATAACACGTGCGCGAAACATGAATGAATCTCACGTTTGAGTCTCCAAAGTGTCGCTGTGTAGAGGCAAAGAACTCTAAAACCTGACATGGAAACACGTCTGTCCCAGACACTCCAGGTAACGTCATGCCACCTGTGTTATATGGTCTACCACTCGTGTTTGTTACGGCTGTGGTAAGACACAACGACCAAGGTAACTTGCAGACATCGGGGTTTGTTTGGGGCTTACCGTTCCAGAGGGGGAAAGTCCATTGCCATGCTGGGAAGTGTGGCAGGAGACAGGCATGGCATCAAGAACACCTGAGAGCTCACATCTATTTTTTCTTTCTTTCCCAAGACAGGGTTTCTCTGTGTAGCCCTGGCTGTCCTGGAACTCACTCGGTAGACCAGGCTGGCTTTGAACTCAGAGATCCACCTGCCTCTGCCTCCACCACCTGGCTGGAGAGCTCACATCTTAAAGTGCAAACAAGAAGTAGAAAAAGCGACTGGGAATGAGATGTAACATTTGAAACCTCAGATCCTCAGTGACGTGCTTCCCCCAGCAAGGCCACACCCCTAATCTTAAGTAGTCCGCCAGCTGGTGACCAAGTATTTCAGTGTCGAGACTGCAAGGTTGGCTCATTCAAACCACCACACATGCCAAAAACCTTCATTCCCTCCCCACCCCTTTTCTGGTATTAGTATGTGTCCATAGGATTGACAACCTCACCGACATTCCCTAGTGAAGAATGAAATTACAGGGTCTTTTGTTTAAAAATTATTATGACTTTTTAAGGCAGGTGTGGTGGTGTACACCTTTAATCCCAACACTCAAGAGGCAGAGGCAGGCAGATCTCTGTGAGTTACAGGCTAGCCTGATATATGTTGTAAATTCCAGTCCAGCAAGGGCTAAGTTGTGAGACCCTCTGTGGTGGTTTGACAGAAAATGTATGCTCCCCAGGCTCACATGGAGTGCCGTGATCAGAGGTGTGGCCTTGCTGGAGTGGGTGTGGTGTTGTTGGAGGAGGTGTGTCCCTGTGCATGGGCCTTGACATCTCAGATGCTCAAGCAGTGACCGATGACCAGTGTGGTGTTCTCTTCCGGCTGCCTGCCGATCCAGATGGAGAGCTCTCAGCTCCTTCTCCAGCACTGTGTCTGCCTGTACCATGCTTCCCGCCATGATGATAATGGACCAAACCTATGAAGCTGTAAGCCAGCCCCAGTTAAATGTTTCTCTTCATAAGAACTGCCATGGTCATGGTGTCTCTTCCCAGTGAAAGAACACCAAGACAGCTGTCTCAAAATCTAAACAAAAACAGATTTTTTAAATGGAGAAGGCAGAGCATTGGATTAAGTGCTGAGCTCCCTGGAGCACTGCTGTACCAGCCCCAACCACGAAGGCAGCCTTATTGGTCATTGTATAAAAGGTCACCCTTAATGCCACTCTTGGGAAACCTGTCAGTTGAGTGAGGACTCATACACACTGAGCGCTTATCCGTAAGGGTATTTCATGCACAAATACCACAGACGAGAGGCTGACCTTCCGATGTGTGTGGTAGTGTCTCTGGGAAACAGTGCGCTAACGAGTGGTCCCTGGTGACCTGGGCAGTAACACGGGAAAGTGAGATGTCATTGACAAAGGCAGACTGAAAAGGATCCAGAGTCTCCATGTAACAAATGTTCACCAAGCACCAGCTGAACGTCAGGCTCCAGACTCGGTGGGCGCTCCACAGAGGTGGCTGTGTGTCACTCTGGGCTGTCTGTCAGTCTTTGGGACCTTTGTTTTGTGGGTCATTAGCTGGGAACAAGAGTACTGGTGGCTTGAAAACCTCCAGGAAGAAGGTTCTAGATGATGGACTATTAGTTGTGGTGCTGATAATCTGTTAAAAATAATAGCTTGCAGACTCAAGAGAGCTTTTGATTTTCCCTTTCTGTTTTTTTTTCCCATTTCAACAACTCAGTGACAATGTCCATACCCAGAAATCATAACCAAGTCCTTCAAAATCTTGTGTGAATTTATATAATTTCATTCTTGGACTTCAACCCAATAAAGGAAACTCCCTGCTAAGTCTGTTCTGGAGGCAGTGATAGTTCACCTTGAATGTCCACTGCCTGGGCTCAGAGTCACCTAGGAGACACTGTTCTGAGCATGTCCGTCCTTGAGTGTGTTTCCGGAGAGGTTTAGTCCACGTGAGAAGACCCACCCTAAATGTGTGTGGCACCATCCATAGGGTGGGGTCCTCTACTGTGTAAAAAGAAAGTGAGCTGGCACAAGTGTTCCCCTCTCTGCTTCCTGACTGGATTCAATAAGACCAGACACCTCATTCTCCTGCTACTGTGTCTTCCCCACCATGATGCACTGGATACACACTCAAATGCGAGCCAAAATCAAACTCTCCATCCAGAAACGACTTTAATCCGGTGTTTTCCCCCCAGCGTTTACACAATGGAAGAGTTCCTTTAGAACAGAAAAATTCAACTGACGTTTGGAAACAGGATCATATTTGAAGTATTTTTTAAAATTTGGATATAAAAAGGGAAATTTGCATTAAATTACTTTTCAGAAGCTTTTATAAGACAAAGATTTGCTAGATTTGCAAACTTAAGCAAAAAGCAGACTTCCCTGGCTGCAGGAGTGGGGGCCTGTGGCTTCTCTTCTTGCTCTTTAATCCTGAGGGTGTGCAGGTAGAAAAGAGAGCTGGGAGGGATGGGGGTGTGTGTGTGCGCGCGCGCGTGCGTGCGCGCGCATGCAAGCACGTGTGGTGTGTGTGCACGTGCGTGTGCGTATGCGTGTGCGTATGCGCGTGCACGAGCATTTTCTGCAAGGCTCCTCATCCATTCCCTAGTTAAAGGATAAATGTTCTTCCCAAGCAAAGGCCAACAGCTGGACCCCGAGTCTTCACAGGACTGACATGGATACTTTCAGGTAGCTAGTTAGCTGCTAGCAATTAGATGTTGAACAACATCAAGGCTGATCCCCTCCTTCATTGTCAATAACTTACAAAAGCAAGAACTGCAATTTCAGGGAGAGCTTGTCCTCAGCCTTCTGAGATGGGTCACAGCATAGCAGGCCCCTCTGCAGTGAAGACCAAAGACGCCTTTGCCCTCCGGTCAGAGTCACTTGGAAAGTTACTCCTTAGGAAACTGTCTGCCCCAGAGACTTAAAAATAAAATCAGAATAGTGTTCTCTGGTCAGTGTCCACACTCACCCCTGCAGCTGCCCCCTTTTGCTGTGTGGGGAACGCCTGTCCTCCCCACTATCCTGGGTTTCATCCGAATTCTCTCAACGGAGCTCACAAGGCCAGTGACCACGTGGAGGCCAGAGCGGGTTTGCAGGGACGAATAAGGCTGTTCTTCTCAGTATTCGTACTGAGAGGACGGATGTCCAATAGATGTAGATGTTTCAGTTGGTTAGGGAGGTGAGGCGGCTTGAGCTCGGGGATCTCAACGCGGATCCATAAACTCTCAAGCGGGCGAGTGAAGAAGTGAAGATGACGTAGAAGCTCCACACGCACGCACGCACGCACGCACGCACGCAGCTGGCCAGCCTGCTGCACTCCGTGAAATACTGAAAACTGAATCCTTGAATGAGGAAACAAACAAAACACGTAAGAAGAATCAGTATCAAAAAAGCAATATGGAATTATATTTCCAAGTAAAATGTTTTGTCTC
>NC_022012.1:94795010-94802001 GCF_000317375.1 Microtus ochrogaster | reverse complement strand
AGGAACAAAATCACCTGTCAAAGTTGACAGTGAACCGATGAGCCCGACCTACAGTGCAAAGCTTATCAAATAAAAATAAAAAAGGCAAGAAGATGGGAAATTCAAGGATGTGGGGCACAAACAGAAGGAACAAGGCACAAGCTGCTTTTCATTCCTGGCCAAAGCAATGATAATTGATGGTAATTAGGAGACCAAGTGACCACTGGCCAAGCTCCAGTAGAATCTGCTAAAATTACCCCAGTGGAAAGCTAATGAGAACAGCAAAGTCATGTATTTGAAAAAAAAAAAAAGACAAAAAACAAAAAAACCCAATAAAGTTCCCCTGATTGCAGAGCATGCTCTAGGAGGTCTTAGTCTGTTTTCAGCTGCTGTGACAGAATATCTGAGGCTGGATAATTTAGAAAGAGAAGCAGTTTGTTTTGAATGAGGGCTCTGGTAACTGATCCCCATCACATGCTGGGTTACCCGCACTGTAACAAGTCAGAGGTGAGGGAGGGCTGGCAGGAATGTGTAGCAGGCGGAACACGAGGGCTGTCTTATATATAATAAGTAATCAGTTCTCACAATCCCTGGTCCAAGCCAAAGCGAGGGAAGAACTCAACTTAGACACCTCTCCAGGGTCCTAGCGCCTGCCAGCACTTGCACTTGGGGACTTCAGCCTAACGTTTGGAGGGGCCAAACTATGCCCGAACCACAGCAAAAGTGACAGTGGTGGAGGAAGGCATTGCCCCAGGAATAAAGGAATTAGCAGACCAGGTGTGAACTCCCGGAATTGATAACATGGTGGGAGAAAAAGACAGAACCTTGACCCAATGAGGGAGATGCTGAGGATAATTTCCTATTCACTTGGAGAAAAACTTAGATTTTATCTCCTGTCATAAACAAAATGTTCCAGGTGGATTAAGGAGTAACATGAGATAGACGAGGAGCTGCGGATGAGAACGCTTGCAGTGTTGAGAGTAAATTTAGCATTGTAAAGACACGAAATGTAAAATATTGAAAAGCTGTGCACAGTTTAAAAGAAAACCTACAGCGCGATAGAAAGATGTTATGAAGACCGCGCGCTGAGGCTGAACTGCAGCACACGAAGACCGGTAGACATTCTAACAGAAAAACCTACAGACCCAATGAAAATTAGCACAGTTTGCTTAAAACTGGAGAAAACTGGACTCGTTGGCACATGATGGCACACGCCTGTCATCCCAGCATGGGCACTGTCATGAAACCCTGCCTCTGAATCAAGAAAGAAACAATCTTTGAGAAAACTGTGAATAGAGAGTTCACAGAAAAGGTAAAACAAAAGGCCAACAAAGACATAACATAATGTCTAATCCCAACAGTGAGCTGGACGCATCGAAAGGCCTTGATGGTGGAAACAGGGGACCCTCGGGGTTTCGATGAAATATTACATAAATGGAAGATGGAATGGCACCGTACATTCACGTACTGTTGGAGAGACTGGCTAACATCTTTTCATGAGTCTGTCCAGTAGCGTGATTCAAAATTAAAGAGAGAAGAAATCAATATAATAGAGACTAACAAAGAACTGCATAAATTAATCAAGCTAAAAGTTTTTTATTTGAAGAGATCAATCAAAGTATTTAGACAGGAGAGCGAGGTGGGGGGAGGTTGTGCAATATCAAGAATGAAAAATAAAATGTTCTACAGGCAAAATAAGGTTCACAAATGGTTATTCTGAATAATTATATGACAATTTGTTTGATGCATTGGACAAAACGGATAATTCCTTTAGATTCTTTGACAAATATAAGTTACCAAAATAGGCACATGATGGAAGAGGAAATCTGAGCACTGCTGTAATGAAAGCAGCTTTAATCTTGAGTTTCCGTGCGCATTCATTTCCTAGGCTCAGATGGTTTAGCTGGTAATTCTACGAAACATATAGAAAATTCTCTTACACAAACTTTCATAAAGTAAGGGAGGCAGTAACACATTGTCTGCCTTCATGAGGTGAGTACCACCTTAATAGCAAAATCAGACATAAATATCATCCCAAATATTATTGATCAATAATATCTCTCATAGGTAGAAAGACCTTATTAAAATTCTAGCAAATTAAGTCTCACATTGATTTACAGTAATTATAATTTATACCAAGTAGTATTTATGTGAAGAATGAAAAGTTAGTTTTTTTTTAAAAAATAACAGTCATTATATTCAATTACCAAAATAGAAGAAACAACCCATATAATTGTCTGACTAGGTACAGATAAAGCATTTAACAATCAGTTCAGAAGAGTAAAAATGTTATTCCTCAAATGAATAAAATTAATCTATTAGAAACTTAATAGCTCACATTGTGTCTCTTGGTAGTGTTCTCAACTTCCTCCTCAGAGCTGAAATTAGGCAACACCTCTGGTCAACAAATCCACTCAGTTTTTACTAGACATGTAAGCCATTTCTATATAGAAAAGAAATAAATGGCGCAAATATCAGAAAGAAAAATAGTAAAAAGTGTTTACGGTTGCAAGTTACATAATCTTAGGTAGAACGCTGCACGGAATCTATAAAATATCTATTGAGCCAAGACATAAATTTAGTAATGTCAAAAGATCCAAGACTAATATACCAAAGTAAATCATTAGAAACCATTGTTAAGATATATTTTTATTCTTAACTATGTGGTGAGTGTGTATGTAAGCAATTGGCTCTGGAATTTTGTTATGTGGCATTAGCTAACAGATACAAAGAGAAACATGCCTAACTGATAACAATGACAACCTTTGAGGATGGATGGGGCGAACTAGCTTTGAGAGGAAGAGAAGGAAGAGGAGGAGAGAAGGAGGAAATCTTTAACAAGATAAACCATTTTATAATATTTATTTTTGAGATTCAGAAAATACAGTCTCCTGTCATCCTGTCAACATTCTTGGGAAAACTAAGCAAAGGACTAAGATTTAATTACCACTTCTTTTCTTTCTCTTTACATATTTCCTGTTTTATTCTTTGTTTACAGATATACCAAGTCTTATGTGTCCTAAAAATACTCCTTCACCCTTTGTCTTTGTTTATCTTACTTCAGGCATCGTCTTTCTTTTCCAAAGTTGACTCCATCAGTAAAAGAAATGAGCACATGCATGTATAAGTCAAAAATTAAAAGGAAACAAATTAAAATAAACAACAAAAATAAAATCATTTTTTTCCTGTCCATGGTGTCTCTGCTATTGCTGCTTCCTGGAGCCAGGACCTTGAAAAAGATTTGGCTTCTAAGCAATGTGATGGTATCTCTCTTTCTTAGCTCATTGTGACAAAGTACCCCCACAAAAGTAGGAGACAGAAATGGGAGGTGGCTGGTCACATTGTGTCCATGGTGGGAAAGGCAAAGGGACAGAAATGGGAGGTGGCTGGTTACATTGTGTCCATGGTGGGGAAGGCAAAGGGACAGAAATGGGAGGTGGATGGTCACATTGTGTCCATGGTGGGGAAGGCAAAGGGACAGAAATAGGAGGTGGATGGTCACATTGTGTCCAGAGTCAGGAAGCAGAGAGAAAGGGATGCTGGTGCTCAGCTGGCTTTCTTGTTCTTTTCCTCAGTCTGCTTTATTCCGTCTGCTCACTCAGTTCCTATCCGGGTGGTTTTCTTGCCTCAGGAAACCTTTGTGTAGATGCACTCACAGAGGCATCCAGAGGCGTGGCTCCTGGGTGGTTCTCAAACCCAGTCCAGTTGACGGTGGCAATTGACCAACACACATCTACTTGAACTCCTTTCTACAAAAGATGGTGCTTGTCCCTCTGCCGTAATACAAATTATGTGTCTTTAAGTTTTTATATTATATCTACAGTTCTAAATAATATTATATAAGATGTCTATTTTCTTTCTTGATAGTAACATTCAATTTTTATTCAAGTTGTGTCTACTCATGTAGCTCCTACTGTAATCCTTCGAAAAGATAACCACTTTTAAATGCCAGATGTGTTGGGGGGATGCTCAGGGTCCACAGAAGGGGATCAGCCCCTCACTGTTTGTGCGTCCCTAGGTGATGCTGATGCCGAGGGTCCCTGGTTCCCTATGTTGTCTGGTTCCCTCTGTGACTGGAGTTCTACCTTAAGGGAGGAGCTGGAAAGAGATAGTCTCGGCTTTTCACAAACTCAGATCATCTTCTTGATCAGTTCACAGTCTTCTTCATTTTCCCCAGTGCTGGCAGGAGGGTATCTTCTGGGAGATTTCCAGGTGTCCTGGTTTGCCTTGCAAAAGTATCCAAGGTGACCCTGAAGAGCAGAGATGCTGCGAGACAAGTACTGTTTCCCTTAACCCAGAGCTCTTTCCTCTCCGTCCAGCTCCACTCCTGCTTCCCACATCATTAAGGCATATTAAAAAAATTCAGATTGGCGCACTTCCACGGCTTTCCTCTGCATTCTGAAAAAACAGCAAAGGGCTCTGAATGATAGCCATGGAATCCCAGGCTGGGTCTAGCGTGGGCTCTTCAAGAGCCACACATGAGAAGGATTCAGTGTGATGGATTTGGGGTCCCCAGGAGACATTGTCAGGGGCGCGGGAGGAGCTGAGGCTGGGAAGGGAAACTGACCAATGGAAGCTTGGCGGAAAGAGGCTGCCTCTGAGAGATCATACTCATTCCGCTTGTGAAACCCTGGAGCAACACAAAATAGGCCCCTCAGCCCCGTCCAAATTGAGGCAGGGGAGCTGAGATATTGATGCAACTACTGAGGTGTGCGGGGGCTGCCCCTAGGGAAGCGAATCCCCCGACTCTTGAGGCCACTGCCCAGGCAGGCACCTGACAACAGGAGAAATTAGTCACATTCCACAGTTGTGTCAAGCAGCTCCCTTCCAGGAGGAGTCAGTCCTGTTTATTCTTCCCTGACCATCTCGGCTTGTCAAATGCTCCATGTTCCCAGCTGCAGGGAGACTGCCTGACAACGAGACAGCTCGACTCTTCCCGGGAGCGTCACCTCAATCCAGGGTCTCAGGATTGGAGGGCAAGCAATATCTAACAGGGTGAGGGACCCCCGGCTCAGTATTCCTGGGGCTCTACACCATGGAATAGTCCATAGCAGTCTCCCTGCGCCCTGATCATTTGCTTTCTTTCCCCAGGAATGTGTGTCAAGGAGATAGATCTGCGGAGAAAAGCTATCCAGAGGGGCTATTTTCAAAGGAACTATTTTAAGGCTACCCTTCCAGTCCACCACATCCTGACACTGGGTATATTTAGTATCTTCCGTAGACAGGGCTAATGGATTTTAAGTTGCAAATCATTATGATTCAAACCACGGCAGTCTTTATTTTTTAATTGCAACTACATTACACACACACACACACACACACACACTACATACACTTTCGTAGCGACCTATATTCATACACAAAAATGCTCCTGATGAAAGCAATTCTTCTGTTGAACTCAGAATCCTTCCCCACTGAACGCTTTGTATCTGTGGGAGGGACCAACGTTACAGGCTAGCATGTGTTGCCTTCATACTGTGTGTGAAATGCCCATGTACTTGGTCAAAGAAAAGAATGCAGGCAAGGTGTTGAAAACTGACAGCCTGAGACAGGGGTAATTAACATGCCATTCTTTGCCTCTGCACCCGTCGCTGCTGAGCGCCGCCGAGCCCTGCTGATTCGCTGCTTAGAATACAAATTTAAACATCCCTTCTGTTAATATGGCCTCTTTTCATTCTCTGCATTAATCTCCTTTTGCCAACACAAAAAAGACTATAAAGTAGCAAGTTCCAATATCAGGAACCAAAGCCGCAGCTCTGAGTCTCATTCTAATGTGGTCCCGCGGGCTGGATCATCTTGCAGATTTGAGTATGAATCTGGCAGTCAAAGGTACTGGCCACAAATCACCCCTGCCCTTGGCCACCATTCTGAAGTCTCCCAAGATCCAACTGCTCCATTCTGAGACTCCAGACCTGATGTCACAGCCTGTGTGGCGCTTGAGAGTTCTGCCTTGAGCTGGACCCTCAGCCTCTGAGGAAGAAAGGCTGCATCTTCTCATGCAGTGTGATTCCCAGGAACTGCAGGCTGTGCTCATGGGCATAGAGGTTAGCACACTAAAGAGTATAATAGCCATGCCACACCCAGCTCCTCTGGCACATGGTTCCCCACTGAGACTGATGCCATTGTCCTGACAAGGCATGTCACTTGAATAAACACACACACACACACACACACACACACACACACACACACACACACACATATCATTAACCTCTGTAGTCAGCTTGATCGGTCTGGAATCAACGATGACGATGACGTACACCTCTGGGTAGATCTGAAGACATCTGAGGAAGGATTGATTTGATTGTGGGGAGAAGACCCTCCCCGCAGCATGGGTGGTACTTTGAGCCACAGTCCAGATGCAAAAAGGCTTCGCTCCTTGCTGGTGCGTGCGTCTATCCTGTGGTGGTGCCTCGGACTTTCAACGGCATTGGTACCCAGCTTAATCAAACTTTCAGTGTGGACTGAAGGCTGATGGCTTACAGAAATCCTCTAGGCCATGAGCAGCGTGTTAGGACTGCTCAGGCATCCTGTCACCTGACTGAGCAGTTACTGGGTTTTCAGCCTTCCTGGGTGTAGGCAGCCATTGTTGGGCCACCCAGTTCTCATCGTGGAAGCCAGCTTAACAAATCCCCTGTGTAGTATATATTCATTGTCTCAGTCCTTCATCTAGAACACCCTGACTAACGCAATCTTCGATAGTATGGGGACAGGGGCTCTGGCTGCTGAGAGTCAGGATGCTGGAGAAATGGCTCTCCTTGCGCTTGGAGCAGGAGCAACACTTTGAAAGGTAAAGATGCATCTTCTAGGGACAGGGACAATGGCTCCGTGGGTAAAGATTTGTGACGTCTAGTAAAAGGGGGTACAGACCAAGGACTTACAGCACCCTCCTTTTTCCCTCACAAAGCCTTGGGGCCACACAGAAGGGGGATTCCAATTGCGGCAAAACTATTTTTCAGCAAGTAACTGTGCCTCTGGCTGCTGGATCTTCTATGTCCGCACTAAATGGGAG
>NC_022012.1:94785099-94794790 GCF_000317375.1 Microtus ochrogaster | reverse complement strand
TGGTCACACTCTGGGAGCAGATGTAGCTGAGGATAGCCCCGTGGTCACACTCTGGCTTTAGCACTGCTGTGTCATTCCCTCTGTGATCTTGTCTCCTAGACCAGGTCGGGCATAGAAACCAAGCTCAGATCTCCCTCTAGCTACTCTCAACTGTTTCCACCATGATGGCTGGAATGCACTCAGCCTGTGTGGTTCCTGAAAACAAGGCGTTGATCAAGTCAGACAGTGTCTCTCCCCAGCAGTGTTAGGCTAAAACCCAGGTCACTGATGTTGTAGGAAGAGCACTTGTTTGTTTCCTGGCTGCACAGACTCCCAAAATAACCAAACAGAAACTGTATTAATTAAATCACTGTTTGGCTAACCCATTTCCAATATTTTATATTTTACCATGAGGCTTATGACCTACAGGCACGTTTCTGGCATGTTTATATCTGCCGGAGGCTCCATGGCTTCTCCAAACTCCACCTCCTTTCTCCCAGCATTCAGTTTAGTCTCCCCATCTCTATTCACTGTGCAGGCCCAAGACAGTTTCTTTATTAACCAATGGTATCCACCCCATCCAGAGAGGAATCCCTCATCTCACGGAGCACCAATCTTCAAAAACACAGATACATAAATAAAATACCGACATTGTCTGAGAGTGGAGTGAATCTGGGCTGCATCTTAACGTTGGCCTGCTGTGCCCAAAGCCCTGGGCTCTGTCCCAGCACCTCCTTACAGTAGGATGCAAGAGGATCTTGATGAAGACAAGGCCGGAGCTGTCTCAGGTGAGGCCTGTCAGCAGGAGGTACTCTCTGTTTTCTTCCTTTCTTTCTTCCTTTCTTTCTTTCTTTCTTTCTTTCTTTCTTTCTTTCTTTCTTTCTTTCTTTCTTTCTTTCTTCCTGGTATGAGTGGCACGGAGCAAAAGGATGTAGCAATCATGGAAGAGTTGATATTCCAGGGAGATATGACCCTAAACTTAAACTTTTGAGACTCTTCAGATTTGCAGATCCTGCTTCGGCTAGCCATCCTGTCTTTAGGGTGCTGTCTTTGTTTCTTTGATAAAAATACTCTCACAAATGCAATTTGAGGAGGGTTTTCCTCAGCCTCATAGTTCAAGGGTGCAATTCATCATAGCGGGGACATCAAGGTGGCAGAGGTTTGAAACAGCTGGGCATGTCACATCCACAGTCAGGAAGCAGTCCAGGATCCCAGCTAGGAAATGGTGGTGCCCAAACTGGGTAATCTTTGCACCTCAATTAATGGAATCAGGAGAATCCTCACAGACATGCGCAGGGAACCACCTCCCAGGTGAGTATATATTCTGCCAATAAAAGCTAACCATTGCAGATGTAAGTGTCCCCAAACACCCTTCAGTAAGTGACAGACGTCTGTGAGTGTTCCATGCCAGCTAGGTGATTTGTGCGACTTCGCGTGCTGTTTGACAGTCTTCCTTCACACAGGGTGGAGTGACAGTGTGTACACAGGAGGTTAACTCTGAGACAAGAATTCAAGACCAAGTGGGGAGTCAACAGGAAGCCCCTTTAGGGGTTGGGGAAGTAACTCAGGTCAGGGGAGGAAGATGTTGCAAGAGACTTTTTGTTTGTTTGTTTTGTTTTTTGTTTTTTGTTTTTTCGAGACAGGGTTTCTCTGTGACTTTGGAGCCTGTCCTGGAACTAGCTAGGCCTCAGACTCACGGAGATCCATTTGCCTCTGCCTCCCGAGTGCTGGGATTAAAGGCATGCACCACCACCGCCTGGTGAGACTTTTAAAAATAGATTTTATCGGGGCTGAAGATACAGCACAGCAATTAAGAACACTTGCTTCTCTTCTAGAGGAGTAGAGTTTGATTCCCAGAACCCATAAGGCTGTTTGCAACTATTTGTAACTCCAGTTCCAGGGGACCTGACTCCTTCTTCTGTCTCTTTGGGCACCATGGACATACACACAGGCAAAATATCCATACCCATTAAACAAAAATTTTAAAAATAGGCTTTATGTATTTACTTTTTATTTTTAATTTTGTGTTTATTTGTAAGTCTCTCTCTCTCTCTCTCTATATATATATATATATACACACACACACACATATATATATGTATGTATATGTGTGGGGGGGGTACAGTACCCTTGGAGGCCAGAAGAGGGCATCAAATCTTCTGGAGCTGGAGTCGCCTGATGTGGCTGCTGGGAGCCCAACCCAGGTCCTCTGCAAGAGGAGTATGTATCTTAAGTGCTGAGCCATCTCTCTACTTCCAAGCATCTTTTTTGAGCAGTTAATTTCTGAAGGCAATTGAGACTTAGTGCTAATGTTCAGGCACCTGATGAGCTGTCCCATTGGGCAGGGCAGGGTAGGGCAGGAGCCTGGCTGCTCACCTAGCAATTGCCCATCCATTTTGAGAATTGAGGCTTCTCTAGAGCCCCTGGGTCTCCAGCGAGCATAGAGCATGTGGTCTTTCCAGAAAGCACCCCTCAGTCAAAGTCCCGAAGGGATCTGGGCAGTCAGGGAAGCCACGCATATTAGTGGCAGACACCAGCTGTGTGTGTCACGTCCAGAACTCTGTGCAAAGAGATAGTATTGTTTATATGTTTGGAATCCTATTATAGTTGTGATTGTTTTGATGTGAAGGAAGACAGGGAAGAAAATTCTCACGGTGTGCACTGAGCCTGTAAATGTGGGCATGGAGGCCCACCCATGTCTCCCCTTCCTTTTCATGTCCAGAGTGCTGAGAAAAGATTCTGTTTTCATTTTGGTTTTGTTCCACTCATATGGTGTGGCAGTGGGAATCCACAGTATTCTCTCACCCATCCCCAAGGAAACCTGCGGGAAAACGCTAATAAAGTAATCCCACACTAACTCAGAATTTAGTATAATAAGAGGTTCTTTATTTAGGGGTGACTTACAGATCACAGCCCTCTGCACGGATGGGGAACAGGAACCTGGTCCAGTATCCAGGTGAGAGAGGAGAGAGAGCAGGTGCACACGTGTGCACCTTTTTGGTCCCAAGGCCACACTCAACCTGGTCCAGCCTCTCAAAGGCCATTGGCTGAAGAAGGTTCCTCAGCAGAAACTGGAAACTTTGACCTACAAAGAGAAAGGCGTGTGTCAGCTGTGATGGTGCAGGTCTGGTGTGTCAGCCATGATGGATCAGGTCTGGTGTGTCAGGTCTGGTGTGTCAGCCATGATGGTGCAGGTCTGGTGTGTCAGCCATGATGGTGCATGTCTGGTGGGTCAGCCATGATGGTGCAGGTCTGGTAGGTCAGCCATGATGGTGCATGTCTGGTGTGTCAGCCATGATGGTGCAGGTCTGGTAGGTCAGCCATGATGGTGCAGGTCTGGTGTGTCAGCCATGATGGCACAGGTCTGGTGTGTCTGCCATGATGGCGCAGGTCTGATGTAGCAGCCATGATGGTGAAGGTCTGGGTGTGTCTTCCAGAAAGGACTTGCCATTCTGCCAAGAGGAGCTGGGTAAGCTGATGACCCCGGTTTTGCAGGCTTTAAGTCTTCCTCGGCTTCCAAGACTATTTCGTGTGCCCAGTGCTCTTTGCACGGTGGCACTAGAACCTGTCCATTCTTGCACAGCTCTGAACTCTTCTGAAGAACAATGTTCACCTTGAGCTACTGTCTGCTTGGTCATGCAGCTTCTCATATCCCGGCTGTGACCTCCCAATAGCCTTTGTTTCAGTTTGTTTCTGTGGCCTGATCAATACCATGCCCCAAAGCAACTTGCAGGAGGAAAGGGTTTATTTGGCTTACCCTTCCAGGTAGCATCACTCCCTAAGGGAGGTCAGGGCAGGAACTCAAGGCAGAAACCTGAAAGCAGGGACCATAGAAGAATAAAACTGAGACTTACTGGTTCCTCCTCATGGTTTGCTCAACCTGCCTTCTTATAGAACCCAAGATCACCTGCCTAGGGGTGACGCCACCTACAGTGGACTGGGTCTTCTCGTATCAATCAGTAATCAAGATGCTTCCCCACAGAAATAGTTGCAGGCGATCCCTCAATTAAGACTTCCTTTGCCAAGGTGGCTCTTGGTAGTGTGAAGTTGACAATAAAAACCAGGAACCTGAGTCACCATGTTTCTCACCCCTGCTCCTGTGAGTAACCCCTCACCCCTCATCCCTGCGAGTAACCCCTCACCCCTGCTCCTGTGAGCAACCCCTCACCCCTGCGAGTAACTCCTCACCCATGCTCCTGCGAGTAACCTCTCTCCCCTGCTCCTGTGAGTAACCCCTCATCCCTGCTCCTGTGAGTAATCCCTCACCCCTGTTCCTGTGAGTAACCTTAGTAAACTCACTGTTCACTAAACTAAACTTAGATGTAATACTTCCTTTGTCCTGTCATTGGCTTTTCTTCCTTTTCTGATCCTTCTTAATATTTATCTTCCCAGTGTGTGCTGTGGGATGAGGGCTCAGGCTCTGAGCTCCCTCATGGGTGCATCTGAGGTGTTTTCCAGGCCCCAAGAACAGGAAGGAACACTTTTATTCCAGAACAGGGCAGGGCAGGAATAGCTGGAGGTTGCTGTCTAAGGTTCAGCCTTTTGTCCAAGTTACAGAACCTTTTGTGACTCAGTTTCCCCTCTATAAAACAGGGATTTTCTATGCTGTAAGGACAAGCTATGGAGAACAAAAAGAGCCTAACATGTGATATATTCCTGACAAATAACATTTTATTATGAATAGGAAGAGTCCCCGTGGCTCTGCAGAAGGTCTTGCGTGTGGCCCAGGCCCCCATGCCTTCCCCATTCTAGCTCCCTTCTGCTTTGCCCTCGTGGGTCAGGGCACTAGGGAATGTCCACTCCTGTCCTGTGCCTGACTGTGTAACCTCTCTACCACAGTCAGAGGTAGTCAGGCAACTCTGTTGTGAAGCTGAGAGCTGTGGGTGAAGGGTGTTCCCACCCACTTTCCTTAGAGCACTGCCTGGCTTTAGGGAAGACCATCAATGTTGACTACAGAACTGACAGAGCCCAGTACAAAGAAAGCAAGGAGCCTCATGTCTAAATGTTGCTAGGAACTTCAAGACACACAGCGAGTCAAGTGCAAGGTTTGGCTTGGTGTCCTGAGCAAGTCTGTGGATCACAGGACCATGCAACAGCTCTGAGTACAGACTTCAAGCAATGAGACACGGACACCATGGACGCCTACCATGCTGCAAGCTGTACTTTGTGGGCATGGGTTTATTTTTCTGCTCGTGGCCTGAGAAGGCATCATGGCACTGGGAGGGTGAGGAACGACCATGCCATTGTCTTCAGGGGAGTCTTAGAGTGTGCAGCAACCAGTAAAGGGGTAAATAGAAGTAAATAGAAGCTGTCCTGAGGGGTGAGAAGGCTAGCCTAGGGAAGGAACCAAGACCTTCAGGAACGCTGTGGGTGGAGTCTGCACAGTATATCTCTCTACCAGCAGCTGACAGTCTGGGGGTCTAGGTTAGGGATGGAGAACAGAGGGACATACTGATACTTCTGCTCATTCTCTCTCTCTCTCTCTCTCCCTCTCTCTCTCTCTCTCTTTCTCTCTCTCAGTGGAGAGAGTTGTTTGGGTGTTTTGAAACAGGGTCTTATTATGTAGGTGGTCTTGGATTGCATTCTTTCTGTCTGCACCTCCAGAGTGCTGGGATTGCAGGCATACCCCACCATTCCTGGGTTGAAGTCTTGTTCTAGCCCAAACAATCCAGCATTTAACTACCTGATACTAGGGTTCCACCTGGTACCCACTGGCTGACTTTACGTGGTCAAATTGCTGGGGTAACCTGTATTGGGGTGGGGGCTGCCTGTCCCTGAGCCTGAGTGAGTCAGCATCTTTCCTCAGCGGTGACTGCTTTGTCATCACAGGCTGCTGCAGAGGCGGTCTCCCTCTGCAGGTCTCTCAACTGCTGTGAGTCTAGAAATATCATCGGAGAATGTAGATCTAGCCTTCAGCCTCTCCCCTGAACAATGTGGACAGGAAGATCTCTACAGAGTTCACAGGTATCAGTGAACCCTCCCAGGAAGCTTCAATTCATGCTTGACAACTGTCTCCAAGGCTTTAGGGAGGCTCCAACTCATGACAGGTCCATGATGGGGCCTGCGGGTTGTTTAAAAAGTATTTAAACACTAATTGAAAATCAGAGACTTTATGTCACATTTTGAATATTGAGATTTTCTGGGGAAAAAATGGGTCAGCAGCCCCTGGTCATGTGTCCACATGCAATTCCGATCCCCCACAGGGCTTGGCTGGCTCCACCTGCCATCTCTGCCTGTGGCATTGCTGCAACCTGGCTCTCGTGAGTGTGGGCATGTGTACTGGTGGCGTTCCTGATGATGCTGCAAACACAGTAGGTATCCCCAGCGGATGCCTACCGCATTGCCAGGCGTGGCACGTGGGTGTGGGCGTGGCTTCACATAGCACAGGAAGAAAGCAGCTGCCTGGGAGACTGAGGAAGGTGTGACCTCAGCTGTCATTCATCACAGGCCATATCACTGAGTGCAGGCTTCTGCCTAGGGCTTCAGAGCTAATTGGGATTAAGAGTTGGAACACTTCATCTCCTTGGGACATAAGAGCTTTTCGGTGTCACAGACAGGTGCTCTGTATGCAGGCACTTAATCCAGTCTGGATTCAGAAAGAGATTTCTCTTTAGAAACATCAGGCTGTGGTCAGCAAGATGGCTCAGTGGTACATACACACTCTAAAGTGGTTTTTTTTTGTTTTGTTTTGTTTTTTGTTAAGAAAAGAAACATCAGGCTGGGCAAGTGGGCTCCACTTTCAGCAATGCTCTAAGGGAATTCTAAGAAAAGCTCTCCCCACTCCCCAAATGAGCATGGCAAAAGACCTACATGGCAGATTATCTCATTAACGGGGCCCTTGAAGGAGATGAGACACTGGATGCTAAGCGTGTCGATAATTGTGTCCTTGGTTCAGGGCCAGAACCCCCCTTTCCCTCCTTGGCAGCTTGCCAGCTAAGGGAGAGACCATAGGCTTCCGCAGCCCCTCTCTGACAGTGCGGCAGGAGTGAGCTATTTTAGTATGTACGTGGGAGGGGTGGAGGAAAGCGAGAAAGTGTATGTAAGCAAATATTCAAAGAGAAAGAGGGGGAAGCTCATCTTTTAAAATAATCAATGGGATCCTGCCAGAACCCCAAGTGAGCAGCAGGCTCCCTGGCCTTCATAGCCCTGCAGACACAATTGCCGACTTCAGTCTTGGTGCGGCCTGGGCCTCCTCTAGCAAATGAAGTGGGTTCCAGCGCCCTTGTCTCCTGCCTGGGAACAGTCACAGCTCACTGAAGCTGCACCGGGCCCAGCACAAAGCTGCCGCTGTTGTCTTGCAGGGCCTAGAGTGTAGCAAACAGGCTGTCAGTGCCAATGCTGCCTTCAGGGCCAGTGGCGTATAGGAGCAAAGGAAAGAACGGTGATAAGAAGGGAGGAAGCAGGTGTTGGGGACGTGGCTCAGTTCACAAAGGGTTAAGATCCCCAGTGCCCACGCAAAAGGCCACAGTCATAGAGACCTGCATCTATAATCACAGGCCTGGGTGCAGAGACATGAAGATCCCATGCGTATCAGTTGCTCCGGGTTCAGAGAGAGACTGTCTCAAAAATAAGGTAGAGAGAGACTGAGCAAGACCTAACATCAACCTTTGACTGCTATATGTACACACACACATATATACAAATACATACAATACACACATACATAAACATATATACATATATATACATAACACATCATATACTTACACACCTATACACCTACATGTATACACATATATACACACAACATATATATCATATACACATATACACACCTACACTCATGCATATACATATACACATACATATATATAAATATACACACATATATAAGCCCACACACATAATACTGTGCATGTATGTATATACATACATGCACAATATGCATATAGGTGCACTAAAACATACTATATGCATATATACTCACATTCACACATATATACACATATATGTATACAGGTGCACCAACACACATACACAAACACACTATATACACATACATATACACACATATATACTCACATACATTCATACTCATACAAATGCATACATGTATACCAATGTACATGTACAAACACACTATATACATACACACATACATACTCACACTCACATACAAATGCCTACAGGTATACCAGTACACATGCACAAACACATGATATACATACAAACATACATATATATACATAAACACACATACATAACATACACACATACACCTACATAATACATATACATGAACCTACATGCACACACATATACACGTACTTAAATATATGCACAAAATACACACACATACACACGTAGGTGCACCAACATACCTACACAAATACACTATACAAACACACATAATACATGCTCATATATATACACACATATGCATACAGGTGCACCAACACACATGCACACAAAAGCCAGGTGCTTTTTTTTTTAACAAAGAAAGAGAGGCAGGAAGGGACATAATGAGCAGGTTAACAACCAGGCAAACTTGCTGCCAAGTGAGAGTCACTTCTTCCCGAGCACGTCCTCACCCACCCCTCCTCCACACTCTGCCAGCTCTCAAACAGGTACCCTCCCTCCCTGGGCAAATGATGAGATCTTTAAGTGAGTGCCACAGAGAGAGCATGTCCACAGGACCGAGACAGATGCTTATTTGGGACAAATGTCCACGAGCGACTCAAAACAAATGAAATTGCACCAAAAACCTTTCAGTTTTGAGAGCCTGTCCTGGAACTCACTCTGTAGACCAGGTTGGCCTTGCACTCCCAGAGATCCGCCTGCCTCTGCCTCCTGAGTGCTGGGATTAAAGGCGTGCGCCACCACCACCCGGCATGAATTTAACTGACTCACATTGTGTGGTATTTGTTTCTCTACTTGGTTGTGACCCAGGTGGTAGAAGTGCAATTCAGATATATATATATTTCAACAAGATAAAGTTCACTGGAATCCTACAGTATAGTTATTTAGTGTAGTTACTACTCTCTCTCTCTCTCTCTCTCTCTCTCTCTCTCTCTCCTACACACACACACACACACACACACACACACACACACATGATGTGGGAGTGTCTTCTATTTATCTGTTGCTTTCATTGGTTAATTAATAAAGAAAACTGCTTGGCCTGATAGGGCAGGATTTAGATAGGTGGAGTAGACCAAACAGAATGCTGGGAAGAAGGGGAGTGAGTCAGACTCAATGATTCTCCGATCCGAGATGGATGCAGGTTAGAATCTTTCCCGGTAAGCCACCACTTCGTGGTGGTACACAGATTATTAGAAATGGGTTAATCAAGATGTGAGAATTGAAATACCAGAAGCTAACAGATGAGAAGTGTCCAGAGGAACTTCGATGGGCTGTTAAGGACCGTCTTCCACGGCAAACAGAGTGAGCCGTGTCAGATCACTGTCTTGCCTCACTGTGGTTCTGCGTGTTTACTGATACCACGTGGATGAGGACACTCTGAGTGATGGTTCTGTGGAGTGGGGGTTGTGGAAACCCACACAGATCCTTTGTGGACAAGAATGTGTCTGAAGCTGTCAGGAGTGTGGGCTGCTGGGCTCACACTGGTTTTAGCTGGGTAAGAGACTCACTTGCCCCACCTCTCTTCCTGGCTGTAAATCCCCCTGACCTTCCCAGCCAATGACTGGGCTGCATTGGACTAGGTGGAGCTTCTGGGGTCAGGCTGAGAATGGTCCCCAACCCAAACCCTCTC